>NC_057798.1:693842681-694021939 GCF_018294505.1 Triticum aestivum | reverse complement strand
AGCTGCAGTCCAAGCACTCGCCTAAGTTATAAAAATCCTACCGAGTGGAGAGCAACCCTCTCACTCGGGGGCTTAGTTGCAGTCCAAGCACTCGCCTAAGTTGTGAAAATCCTACCGAGTGCAGAGCGATCCTCTCACTCGGGGGCTTAGCTGCAGCCTCGTGCTCGCCTAAGTTATAAAAATCTTACCGAGTGGAGAGCAACCCTCTCACTCGGGGGCTTAGATGCAGCCCTGCGCTCGCCTAAGTTACAAAAATCCTACCGAGTGAAGAGCGACCCTCTCACCCGGAGGCTTAGCTGCAGCCCAGTGCTCGCCTAAGTGGGCTAAAGAATAAGTCGATTGCGGTACAGGCACCTTGCTTTGAACCTGCAAAAGACATTCCGAGCCGAAGGCAATCATATTCAAGCGCCAAATTCAAGTTTGAATCGATATCTAAGGGAACCGAAAGTGCTCAGGCGTCAAGCCTGTTAAGGTTTGTCGGTTACAATTCCACTCGGCATACTGAGGCAAATTTAAAGTGTCGAGCCAGAAGAAGTTTTTTACCCCTCCTGTGGAGGGCTGGAAGGTGCAACAAATTCATCAAGGTCAATTCCGTCGGCGATCCGAGTGGCAGCTGCAAGGAAAGTCTCCATAAAGGACCTGAAGTCGTGCTTCTTGGTATTGGCCACCCGAAGGGCCGCCAGCTTCTCCTCTCGTGCATCTTTGCAGTGGACTCGGGCCAGACACAGAGCGACATCTGCACCACACCGAGCCGAGGACTTCTTCCACTCTTGCACTCGACCAGGGATCGTGTTCAAGCGGGCCATCAGCGACTCAAGGTCATTCTGAAGTGTCTCCTCAGGCCAGAGCGTCGAGTCGATGCGAGAAGTGGCGGCCTTCAGCCTTGCGAGATAGTCCACGACAGCTGCAACACGAGACTCCAGTCGGAAAACATCCATGGCAACTTCGTCATTCACCGGAGAATTGACGGGGTCAAGGTTTGGCTCCAGTCGGCTGGTTTCTTCTTCAAAGTTTTGACAAAATTCTGCAAGGGTGATCACTAAGTCAAGGGGATAGTCGAATGGAAGAAGCCACAGTTGGAAATATTTGCCAAACATGGAGGTTTACCTTCAAGCATAAGAAACAGCTTCTTGGCAAGGCCACTCAGGAAGGCCTCCAGTTCAGTTTTCTTCTCAGTCAATTTGCTGACTTGGTCGGTCAAGGCAGCTTTGTCAGTTCTCAGTCGACTGACTTCCTTGTTGGCAATCCCAAGAGCAGTTTTCAGATTGGTATTGTCTTGTTCGAGCTTGGTGACTGAAGCTAACTTCTCGTCAGCAAGCTTGATCTTCTCAGCTAGCTCAAGGTCTTTCTTCTGCTGGGCCTCCCTTACCTTACCTGCAAGTTACAGCGAGATCAGATGCCGAAACAAGCAAGGGGAAAAGCAGTCGTCAGGGTCTCACCAAACATACCTTCGGTCTCCTCCTTTGCCTTTGTCAGCTTCTCCTGAACCAGCTTCAAGCTCAGCTCGACTTGAGTATGTTTTTGTTCCAGCTCTGAGTAGCGAGCCACAAGATCACAGGAGTTCTGCGAAGAACCAATCGACTAAACGTCAAAAATAATTCACTTCCGAGTGAAAAGGGAAAAACACACGTTTCTAAGACTACAGCCGAACACAAGCATTCGACCGTAGTCTCGGGGACTACACCCAGTGGGTGCACTCAGCGTGCCCCCACTAATCCTGTTGAAGACAAAGTCGACCAGTCGACCTCAAAAAAAAAAACAGTGTGCGAGACGCATTCTCTAAGACTGTGATCAACTGCAAGCAGTCGACCACAGTCTCGGGGACTACACCCAGTGGGTGCACTCAGCGTGCCCCCACTGGTTTGCGAAATCCAGTCGACCAGTCGACTGACAGAAAGATTGACATCATAAAGCCTAAGGCCGACTGCCAGCAGTCGACCTTAGCCTTGGGGACTACACCCAGCGGGTGCACTCAGCGTGCCCCCGCTAACACGGAGTTTATTCGACACACCCAGTGGGTGACTAATATAAATTCCGGAAAAGAAAAGTTTTTGGTAGCATATCCAACAGAACAAACAGCGGTCGACTGACCTGGACATTGCTTTGGAGGGCAGAACTGGCGTCATAAGCTGCCTGGCTCGCGTCCCGGATGGTCTTCAGCTGCTCCATCATGAGTCCCGCCTGGCGTATCGCCTCCTTCGCTGCGCCAGCTTGGTACTCTGGGACGTGGTGCGTCATGAAGAGGGAAGGCTGCTGAGCACTCGTCAGTGGAGTCGCGATGGTCACCGTGTGTCGAGTGGTGTTCTCTTCCTCCACAGTCAGAATTTCAGGCGCTGGCACATCCTGAGGCACCTTACTGGCGGACGCTTTCCGACTCCTCCTGTGCTTCAGTGGCTCTTCATCCTCATCATCATCAGGAAGATCGATAACAGTGTTGGGTGGAGCTGCGGAGAAGGGTCAGGATCAGAGATCGCGAGTCAGTCGACTAAGAATGGTATTAAGAACACAGTACCTGGATTCGAAGTTGCTGCATCCTCCATCTCGTGGTCATCGGCCCGGGCCGAGATCTCAGAAGTAGCAGCACTGCAACTCCAAAGGATCAGTCGACTAACCTCAGCGTCGACCAGAGATAAAGTTCGCACAGAATAAGAAAATATGAGCAACACAATTACCCTGATATGGTGGGGATGGACACCTTCATCTTCGGCAGGAGCTTGGTCGGCTTCGATGAGGCCGCCCTGGGCTGCTTCGGCGCCTTTTCAGTCGGCGCCGGAGAGGTGGTCCGAGGGCGCTTGGTCGACTGAGTGGCGGTCGCAACCCCCTTACCACGTTCGGTCGAAGGGTCGTGGACAAGCTTCGACCGCCTTTCTGAGCGCGGTGGAACGACCTCCTCCTCCTCTTCTTCCTCGTCCTCGATGTCATCTTCATCACCTTCATCATCGTCATCGTCGTCATCATCCCCTGCAGCATCCGAGTCCCATTCCTCCTCTTCCTGGCTCTCGCCCCCGCTCGCCTCGCCCCCGCTCCCCTCGCCTTCCTCAGTCGAAGCTTGTGCCCCATTGGGCATCGAGTACAGCTCGGTGAAGGCCTAGCAGATGCCCAAACAAGGATCAGTCGACCAGTCGACAGGGTTAGCAGAAATGAATACGACAAGGACACAATGGAAAGCAGAGCAAGTGTACCTTGTTTGGGTCGCTGTTGTGGTCGAGTGGAGGAATCCTTCTGGCTCAGCGCGGGTTGTCCCTGTTTCCGGTAACAGCTACCATCCATCTTTCCAGAGTGGCATCGTCGACTTCTTCTGGATGGACTCTAGTCTCGTCTTCGGGCCCATAGTACAACCACATGCAGTGGCTCCGGAATTGAAGGGGTTGGATGCGACGCCTGAGGAAGACCTCCAGAAGATCCATGCCCGTCACCCCCTCCCGAACCAACTGCACCACGCGCTCCATCAACATCTTCACGTCGGCTTTCTCCTCCGGAATCAGCTTCAGAGGGGAGGGCTTGTTCACTCGGTCCATGGTAAACGGAGGGAGTCCACTCGACTGCCCTGGCGTCGACTGGACCTGGCAGTAGAACCAAGTCGACTGCCAGCCTCTGACGGACTCGGGAAAGGACATGGGCGGGAAGGTGCTATTATTCCTCACCTGAATCCCCAGGCCCCCACACATTTGGACGACTCGGGTCTTCTCATCACCTGGGCTCGCCTTCTTCACGGTCTGAGAGCAACACGTGAAGATACGTTTGAACAAACCCCAGTGCGGTCGACAGCCCAAGAAACCCTCACACATGGACACGAATGCAACAAGATAGGCAATGGAGTTTGGGGTAAAGTGGTGGAGCTGCGCTCCAAAGAAATTCAAGAAGCCACGGAAGAAAATGCTCGGCGGCAAGGAAAACCCACGATCAACATGAGTGGCCAGAAGCACACACTCACCCTCTTCTGGCTGTGGCTGCCACTCCTTCCCCGGCAACCTCGCAGCTCCGTGAGGGATCAAGCCTTCGTTGGCCATGTTGAGGAGGTCCTTCTCCGTGATGGTCGACTGGATCCAGTCTCCTTGGACCCAGCCTTTCGGCAGGCGGGATCTGGACGAGGACCCTCTGCGGCTGGTGGATCTCCCCTTCGCCTTCTCCGATGCCGACGCCTTCTTGGCACGCTCCAGCGCCGCCGTCTTCTCCTTGGCCATGGTCGCCGGTGAGATGCACGAAGGGAAGTGGTGCAGGGGCGAGAGCGAGCACGCCGAGCAGGGAGGATGGAAGCAGAGGGAGAGAGGGAGAATGCTGAGGCGTAGCACAGAAATCCTCGCCGGGCACATTTATAAGGTCCCTTCCGACTGACTGACATGTGGGCCCGGTCGATCTAATCATATCTGGGAGCAGTTATGAGGACTGGATACGTGGCGAAAAAGGCGGCGCGGAGATCGAGGCGTCTATGCCCCGTCCCATCCGAACGCCGCGGTCTGCCCCGCTTCGCGCGCGCCCCCAAATTTCGCACCCCGCGGAATCCGCGAGCAACAAATCAGTCTGTCAGACGCGGTGTTTCCAGCGATCCGTCGCTCGGAGATCGTCGAAGCTCGAAAGATCACTCGATGCAAAAATAGAATGGATCGAGTCGACCGAAGACAAATTGCTCCCTGTCAACGAAGAGATTCTTTGATCCAGAACAGCGCACAACTAGAGCGCAAAGGTTAATCGGAAACGACATCAACTCCTTCTTCACTCGAAGCCTCAATCCATTCGGGGGCTAATGATGGGGTTATGTACCTAGGGTAGGGTCATGGACCTGTTCCAAGTAACTTACCCTAGGACATCCCTAGAAGAGGCCGCCTTCCAGTCGACCAACGAGGATTCACTCGACTGGCCTGAAGGACTCGACCACGAAGACTCACTCGACCACCAGGAGGTCAAGAGGCACTCTGCACCGCAACGGCCTGTAATTAAGTAGACTTTATGATAGTAAAGGCACTTTATGTGGGGCGTTACCAGTAACGCCCCAGACTTAACTCACCTTAAACCCTCTCCTACGTGGGCTGGCCGGGGTCCTGGCGCACTCTATATAAGCCACCCCCCTCCATAGGCAGAAGGGTTCGGCACCTTGTAATCCGTACATTCATAATCCACTCGACCGCCTCCGGGCTCCGAGACGTAGGGCTGTTACTTCTTCCGAGAAGGGCCTGAACTCGTACATCCTTTGTGCTTACAACCTCTCCATAGCTAGGACCTTGCCTCTCCATACCTACCCCCCACTCTACTGTCAGGCTTAGAACCACGACATTGGACAAGTGTGATTACGCACATTTTTGCGAACACCCCCGCATTATATGCGTGGGGGCTGAAGCCAACGACTGCTAACTTTCAGGATATATACATACATCAAACGGCCGCACAGGACGCACTATAACACTTTCGGGCGAAAGTATAAACATAGCCTTTATAATCAAAATAGAATTATTTTTACAATCAAACGACTTGTCACTCGAACATGACATTCTTCGGGCACTGAGCCTCTATTAAACGGGCACCTTCTGTGACCTGCTCAAAATAGTGCTGGGCTGGGTCCTGGCTTCCTGCCGGATTCTGTGTTGCAATGATGGTGGCCTCCATATCCGCCCAATATGTTTTAATACGGGCAAGAGCCATCCGCGCACCCTCTATGCACACCGACCTCTTCACGGCATCAATTCGCAATATGGCGCCAAGGAATTGTTGCACTAAACCAAAATAACTGTCCGGCCTCGGTCCCTTCGGCCATAGATGGTCTATTACAGACCTCATGGCAAGACCGGACAACCTATGGAGCTCGTCCTTAGCAGCCATCCTCTCACTCAATGGCAACGGGCGCAAGCACTGAATTACGACCAGAACAGCCTTTCTACTTCACTATCTTCTTGATCCTTGAAGAACTTGGTCGCTTCAGCAGTACTTTTCGCCAGATCCGCATACGCGACTGCAGCGCTCCAAAGCCGATCCAGAGGAGCGTACTTTCGATCTAAGAACTTCATCCGCAACAAATAGGGTCTTCCAGCCGTGATTTCTCTGGCCTGTCGAAGCTCCTCCCGCGCATCCCTAATTTCAGAACGCGTCTCCTTGGCCGCATCAAGGGCCCTCTTTAGGTCAGCCGACTTTGCCTGATTATCCTTTTCTAGGAGCTCATACCGGCTGGCGGCGTCTCTCAGCTCCACAGCCATCTCGGCTATTTTTTCTTCGCTTCGACGATGAGCAGCCTGTTCGGCTCTCAAATCTTCGGCCGCCTTTAGGGCAGCTGCATTGCTCGCCCGGGCTTGTTCCTTGGCTAGGGCAAGTTCCGCCCTCAGGGCCCCCACGGCAGCAGCTCCGCCTGCAGCCAAAGCATATAACATTAACACTATGATCCTCTTAATATTTCCTATAAATGAGGAAAAAAGAGCACATACTCTGTGACTCGTCAAGCCGCTCGTTTACAAGCGTGATGTCAGCGTCCACCACATCAATCGGTCGCCTCAGTTCGGCGAATTCAGCGGTCCGGTCTATCTCCGGACCCTTAGCCACCTACGCATGAATGCAGTGCGATCATTACTTGAAAGTTTGATCCTTCGTTTGCCGCCTAGGGTTGGCAACCAGAGTCTCACGGGCTACTATCTATACGGAGCACACCTAGCGCATGCGGTACAAACGAAAAATTATGTATTTCATTATGTACCTCAAAGCCTTTGAGCAGGCTTGTAAAAGCTTCATTCAACCCGCTTGTGCCGGATGTAATCTTCTCCAACACCATACCCATTAACGCACGGTGATCCTCCGAGAGAGCAGCTTGCCCCAGAAGGCCCGTCAGCATGTCCGACCGGTCATTGGACTGTACAGGACCCTTCTTATTGCCCCCGCGGGAGCCGAACGCTCCGCGCTCGGGGCGGCCGAAGTGTTAGCTTCTGGCCTTGGCGAATCTGGAACCCTCCATGACGACACCTCGGGGTCGCCCGCCCCATGGAGCGGAGAGACAGTTGGGGTTTCACTCTCCATCATCTCCGGAAGAAGATCCCCCGAGGACGAACTCCGTCTAGAAGAGCTACTAGCCAGACTGCAAAGGATGGATCTGGTTATTGGTCTCGGAGGAGGAAGTAGTAGCTTTGTATTTATGATTAACTTACAGCTCGGTGGAGGGCTTGCCTATTTGCGGGCATGGCGCGGTGAGGATGTCCTCCGGGGCAGGGCCCCCTGGTGAAGTTTTCTTCCCTTGTCTAGGCGCCTCCGCTTCCAAGTCTTCGGAGGCGGCTCTCTTCTTCCCGCGGGGGGAGGAAACCTTAGATTCCCCTCCCCGACTATCCTCCTTCGTGGAGACAGTAATTCCCCTGGTTTGGATGTGCAATGTGTGAAGCTCAGCTTCTCTATTCTTCCCTTCATCTTTCCCCGAGGGCACTTGACTTAGCGCACGCCTGAGCATCCTGGCTATTACAGGACTAGGCGAGCCTTCGGGAAGTGGGGCCGGACACCTGATTCTCTCCGCCTTGCTGAGCCAATCCTGGCCGCGGATAGTTTTTAGAATAATATTGTGATAAATATAAATGAAGTGTTCGGTTTCAGGGTTACTTACTTGGGTATCTGGGCGGTTGCAGCTCAGGCCCGCATCCTCGATGGTGTCCGGACACTTCATTTGTGATCCGAAGAATAACCTATACATCCCTTCGAGCGTCATGCCGAAGAAGTGCTGAACAGTTCACGGACCTTCCGGGTTGAACTCCCACATCCGGAGAGGCCGACGTTTGCACGGCAGGATCCGTCGAACTAGCATTACCTAAATTATGCTGACAAGACTGATGTCCCTCTCGAGAAGCTCCCGAATGTAGCTCTGCAGTGTCGGTACGTCATTAGTAGGCCCCCAGTCCAGTCCCACGTTGGCCCACGACGCCAGTTGAGGCGGAGGGCCCGGGCGGAAGGCAGGGGCAGCTGCCCACTTTGTTCCTCGGGGAGCTGTGACGTAGAACCACCTCCGTTGCCATAGATCGGACACCTCTGGGAAGGAACCTTCTGGCCATGGGGCATCGGCGTTTCTGCTTATTGCAGTGCCTCCGCACTCTGCGTGCCGCCCCTTGATCACCTTCGGCTTTACATTGAAGGTCTTGAGCCATAAGCCGAAGTGTGGGGTGATGTGGAGGAAGGCTTCGCACACGACAATAAATGACGAGATGTGAAGGATGGAGTCCGGAGCTAGATTGTGAAAATCTAGCCCGTAATAGAACATGAGCCCTCTCACGAAGGGATCAAGGGTGAAGCCTAAGCCTCGGAGGAAGTGAGAAACAAATACGACGCTCTCGTTGGGCTCGGGAGTGGGGATGACCTGCCCTGGAGCAGGAAGCCCTGTGCTTGATGTCGGCGGTCAGATATCGGGCCTCCCTAAGCTTCACAATATCATCCTCTATGACAGAGGAAGCCATCCACCAGCCTTGAAGGCTGGATCTAGACATGATTGAAGATCCGAAGTACCTAAGCTTGAGCTTCGGGTGTTGGAACTCGAGATGCAGAAAGGCGCAAGTGTGGTAAGATAGAGGGATAGGCCTCGACCCCTCTATAAAGGGGGTGAATATCAAGCGTCCTCAGCATAATCGTTTGGGACTTGCCTAAAAACACAAAGGTGTGCCAACAGGCATAGTTGGGTTGCCCACACCCGTATTGATGAGAATCCTGCATTAAGGGGGACACGATCTCTGCTTCGATGAGGCGTGCCAATAAAATCGCCTTGAATGCGTGTCGTGGCAGACTGGAAAAGAAAAAACGGTTCGTATTAAGTCAGGCCGCGGCGTAAGGGCACACCGTGAAAAATTGTCAGTAGATTAGATTTGTAAAGTGTTGTGCTCTCTACAGTAGTGTGCGGAAATTATTTTGCAGAGCCGGACACGATCCTTGTGTCCAGAATCTACCTTGGGGTATTCGGAGATGGAACCCGCCTTGCAATACCGAAGACAATCTACGTGCCCGACTCATCGTCATTGAAGCCTGGTTCAGGGGCTACTAAGGGAGTCCTAGATAAGGGTATCCAGACAACCAAACTATACACTTTGGCCGGACTGTTGGACTATGAAGATACAAGACTCAAGACCTCATCCCATGTCCGGATGGGACTCTCCTTTGCGTGGAAGGCAAGCTTGGCGATTCGGATGTTAGATCTCCTTCTTTGTAACCGACTCTGTGTAACCCTAGCCCCCTCCGATGTCTATATAAACCGGAGGGTTTGAAAGCACAAGTGCTCCCTAGGTGGTTTTGGTAATTAATGACAACATATCTTTTGTTGGACTAACACTTTTATCTAGTATGTTTCAGACAAGTTCAACAATGGAGTGGCATGGACTAAAGGATGTGGGAACTCCTTCAAGATGCTAAGGACAAAGGATTGGCTCAAGCTTCAAGCTCAAGACTCTTTATTTTATATTTTAGTGATCCAAGATCACATTGAGTCTATAGGAAAAGCCAATACTATCAAGGAGGGATGAGGTGTTGCTTAATGAGTTTCTTGCTCCACGGTGCTTAGTGATATGCTCCAAAACCCTCAACTACTTTCCCACTTCCACACATATGACCCAAACCTAAAGTCAAACTCGGCCATACCGATTCTTTCCATCCGGCGCCACCGAGTTTAGAAGTCATAGCCACTGCCACAAACCCTACGCAAATCGGTCTCACCGATAGGGATCTCGGTCTCACCGAGATGGGATTGTAATCTCTCTGTGTATGTCCATTACCAAAATCGGTCTCACCGAGTTTGTGTAATCGGTACTACCGAGATTACAATGCAAACTCTCTGGTTAACTTATTACCAAATTGGTCCCACCGAGTTTGAGTAATCGGTCCCACCGAGTTTGCCTGACCAACTCTCTGGTTAGCTAATTACCAAAATCGGTCTCACCGAGTTTGTGTAATCGGTCTCACCGAGATTATGTTATGCCCTAACCCTAACCATATCGGTCCTACCGAGCTGCATTTCGGTCCCACCGAAAATCCTAACGGTCACATTGTTTACTAAATCGGTCTGACCGAGTTTGTTGATTCGGTCCCATCGAGATTGGTAAATTGTGTGTAACGGTTAGATTTTGTGTGAGGCTATATATACCCCTCCACCTTCTCTTCATTCGTAGAGAGAGTCATCAGAACAAACCTACACTTCCAACTTAACAGTTCTGAGAGAGAACTACCTACTCATGTGTTGAGGCCAAGATATTCTATTCCTACCATATGAATATTGATCTCTAGCCTTCCCCAAGTTGCTTTCCACTCAAATCTTCTTTCCACCAGATCCAAATCCTATGAGAGAGAGTTGAGTGTTGGGGAGACTATCATTTGAAGCACACGAGCAAGGATTTCATCATCAACGCACTATTTGTTACTTCTTGGAGAGTGGTGTCTCCTAGGTTGTCTAGGTGTCACTTGGGAGCCTCCGACAAGATTGTGGAGCTGAACCAAGGAGTTTGCAAGGGCAAGGAGATCGTCTACTTCGTGAAGATCTACCGCTAGTGAGGCAAGTCCTTCGTGGGAGACGACCATGGTGGGATAGACAAGGTTGCTTCTTCGTGGACCCTTCATGGGTGGAGCCCTCTATGGACTCGCGCAACTGTTACCCTTCGTGGGTTGAAGTCTCCATCAACGTGGATGTACGATAGCACCACCTATTGGAACCACGCCAAAAACATCCATGTCTCCAATTGCGTTTGAATCCTCGAAAACCCTTCCCTTTACATTCTTGCAAGTTGCATGCTTTACTTTCCGCTGCTCATATACTCTTTGCATGCTTGCTTGCTATATGTTGTGAATGTTAAACTTGTGCCTAATCACCCCCCCTCTATACACCTCTTCTCAAGGTCCTACAAGTGGTATCAGAGCATTGGTCTCCATTGCTTTGGTTTAATCACCATTGGAGGAAGACGGATGAGTCTACTTTGGGGAGTCTTAGACATAGAGTGCCTATTCTTGATGGAGAGTATTTTCATGAGTGGAAAAATGAGATGCTTGTAATTTTCAATCAATATCATTTGAACAAGTACATTGCTAGTCCTTATGCACCTTATGTTGATCCTATGCATCCTACCCTTGATGAGTCTATTGACATGATTAGGAATGTTAGAACTGTTAATCTTATCACTAGAGGCTTGCCTAGAAACTTGGTTGGAAAACTGCCTACTCTTGAGTGTGCCTACACTATATGGAAATTTCTTAAGGAATGATTTCCTGATTATTCTTTGAAAAATCTGGATGAAATTCTTCATAAGTCTATTGCCTTGAGTAAGATGAATACTAGTGATCCTATGTTTCATGATCGTCTATTTGAGCTTACAAATCTTATGTGTGCCAAAGGAAATTGGAATTATTAGTGATATCATTTGTGAAGCTACTAGAATTCATAGAGGAGATTATTGTCAAACTCATACTAATGAATCACTCTTACTAGGAATTGATCCACCACATGACGATGTTGAACATGGATACTATGATGAGGATGATGATGATGACTTTGATCTTGATGATGCAATGAGACATTTTGGTCTTATGGAAAATCTTCGGGGATATATGGCAGGAGGAAAGGAATGGGTTCTTGACAATGGATGTACCGATCACATGACCGAAGATAAAGACATGTTTCGTGAGCTTGCTGATAATGATAGTCCTCGAAAGTATGGCACTTTCAGTGACAACTCAAAGGGTAAGGTGGTTGGCCTCGGTAAGGTGTCCATATCACATGATAGCTCCATACAAAATGTCATGCTCGTTGAATCTCTTGGCTACAACTTACTTTCAGTATCTACACTTGCTGATTTCGGTTTCAATGTCCTATTTACTGAAGTAGATTGCCAAGTGTTTCATCGAGACAATCATAAAATGGTCTTTACCGGTATACGTAGAGATGATCTATACATTGTTGATTTCACTAAAAAGGCTCAACCTAAAACTTGCTTCATTGCTAAATCCTCAAAAGGTTGGTTATGGCATAGACGACTAGGTCACGTTGGCATGAGAAACCTTGACAAGCTTATTAAAGGGAATCATATCCTTGGTGTTAACGATGTCATATTTGATAAGGATAGACTTTGTAGTGCTTGTCAAGCAGGTAAACAGGTTGGAGGAAGGCATCCCGTGAAGAACATCATGACCACAAGGAGGCCACTTGAGCTACTTCACATGGATCTTTTTGGTCCCAACTCTTACAAGAGTCTCGGTGGAAATTCTTTTGGTCTAGTTATAGTTGATGATTTTTCAAGATTTACGTGGGTGTTCTTTCTCGATGATAAATCGCAGGTCCAAAAGATCTTCAAAAGCTTCACTAGGAAGGCTCAAAATCAGTTTGAAGTGAAGATCAAGAAGGTTCGCAGCGACAACGGAACGGAGTTCAAGAACACAAATGTGGACACCTTTCTTGACGAAGAACGGATTTCACACGAATTCTCGGCTACGTAAACACCTCAACAAAATGGAGTTGTTGAGAGGAAGAACCGGATGCTCATCGAAATGGCGAGAACGATGCTTGATGAGTACAAGACACCAAAGCACTTTTGGGCAGAAGCAGTTGAGACAGCTTGTCATGCAACAAATCGCTTGTATCTTCACAAGCTACTCGGCAAGACGGCATACGAGCTCCTCACCGGTAACAAACCCCAAGTTGGATACTTTCGAGTATTTGGCTCAAAGTGCTACATTCTTGATAAGCATCGTCATTCTAAATTTGCTCCTAAGTCTCATGAAGGTTTCCTACTAGGTTATGGCTCAAACTCTCACACTTACCGTGTCTGCAACAATTTCACCCGAAAGATTGAAGAGACGGTAGATGTGAAGTTTGATGAATCTAACGGCTCGCAAGTAGAGCAATTGCCAATTGATGTAGGAGACAAAGATCCTTCGGAAGCAATCCAAGACTTGTCTATTGGCAAGGTTCGTCCAACGGAGGTGAAAGAGAGTACCTCGTCCATCCAAGTGGAAGCTTCTACTTCATGACAAGGTGAACAAAGAGTTGATACGGAAGCATCCACAAGTGGGACACACCAAGATGAAGAAAACGAGGAAGTGCATCAAGATGAACGTCAACGACCTCCTTCTCCACCACGACAAGAGAACGACAACGCCAACAATGAAGAAGATCAAGAAGAAGAAGAAGAACAAGAAGAAGAAGATGTTCAACCAAGACCCAAGCAAAAGCTTTCACGAGTTCGAGCAAGAATTGCTAAAGACCATCCCGTTGAGCAAATCTACAATGATATTCAAACCGGAAGAATCACTCGCTCTAAAACTCGTTTAGCTAACTTTTGTGAAAACTATTCTTTCATCTCTAGCATTGAACCTATGAAGGTCGAAGAAGCATTGGAAGATCCGAATTGGATAAACGCTATGCATGAAGAGCTACACAACTTTGAGAGAAACCAAGTTTGGACATTGGTTGAGAAGCCCGACAACAACCACAACATCATCGGTACCAAATGGGTGTTTTGCAACAAGCAAGATGAAGATGGACAAGTAGTTCGCAACAAAGCACGTCTCGTCGCCCAAGGTCACACACAAGTCGAAGGTATGGACTATGGTGAGACTGATGCTCCCGTTGCTAGACTTGAGTCCATTCGCATCTTACTTGCCTATGATAATCACCATGATATCACCTTGTACCAAATGGACATTAAAAGTGCTTTTCTAAATGGTGAAATAGAGGAGGAAGTTTATGTTAAACAACCTCCCGGCTTTGTCAATCCTAAGAAACCAAATCATGTTTACAAACTTCGCAAAGCACTTTATGGTCTTAAACAAGCCCCTAGAGCTTGGTATAAATGCTTAACTAAGTTTCTTCTCGAAAAGGGATTTGAAATTGGGAAAATTGATTCCACACTTTTGACTAAAAGGGTTAATGGAGAATTATTTGTATGCCAAATTTATGTCGATGATATCATATTTGGATCAACTAACCCTCATTTTAGTGAGAAGTTTGGAAAGCTAATGTTGGAGAAGTTTGAGATGTCAATGATGAGTGAACTCAAATTCTTTCTTGGAATGCAAATCAAGCAAACTAAGGAAGGTACTTTTGTTTCTCAAACAAAGTACATTAAGGATTTGTTCAAGAAGTTCAATATGCAAGAATGCAAAGGTATGTCTACGCCCATGCCTACTAGTGGACATCTTGACTTGACCAAAGATGGTGAACCTGTTGATCAAAAGGTTTATCACTCTATGATTGGTTCATTGTTATATCTATGTGCTTCACGTCCCGATATCATGCTAAGTGTGTGCATGTGTGCACGATATCAAGCTGCTCCTAAAGAATGTCATCTTAAGGCCATGCAAAGGATAGTGAGATATTTAATTCACACACCAAATTTAGGCCTTTGTTATCCTAAGAGGGCCTCTTTCGATCTTGTTGGCTACTCCGACTCGGACTATGCCGGAGAGAAGGTTGATAGAAAGTCTACTTCGGGTACTTGTCAATTTCTTGGTAGATCTCTTGTGTCTTGGTCCTCCAAGAAACAAAACTCGGTATCCTTATCTACCGCCAAAGCGGAGTACATTGCCGCTGGTTCATGTTGTGCTCAATTACTTTGGATGACCCAAACTCTTAAAGATTATGGGATATATGTGAAACATGTTCCATTGCTTTGTGACAATGAAAGTGCTATCGAAATTGTCATAATCCCGTACAACATTCTCGAACCAAGCATATTAAAGTTCGTCATCATTTCATTCGAGATCATGTTGCTAAGGGTGACATTAATCTTAAGCATGTTCACACCGAAAAGCAATTAGCGGATATATTTGCTAAACCTCTTGATGAGAAAGTGTTTTGCAGGTTAAGAGGAGAATTGAACATCATTGATGCTTCAAACTTGGAGTAGAAACTCCATTGGATACATGCAAGACATGAGCTTATGACTAATCCTTGATATTTCTCTTATGAAGAAAATCTTATGTCTTGGATATATTTGTATCTTGCATGTTATCTAACCCATGTAGGTACTTGGTTGAATCAAATTTCATGAGATTGTAATCTAGTCACATCTTAAGCAATCTACATCACCAAGTTTCTACACTATGGTGGTTGAAGACAAGGAAGCACGGAACCATTCAAACATATCCTTTGACAAATTCTATGTTGAGCTTCATGATTAACATTTTTGGATACACAAGTGCTCTTCCTTGCAAGAACTAACTCATTTAGGTAGATGGACTCAAATTCCAAGTGGTGCTCCCAACTCTTGATGAGCTACATCAACCTTGAGCAACCCACACAAGTTCAACTACATGGTCAACACCACCAACCAAGGTATGTTATTCCATCTTAGAGAAGCTTTACTCCGAGTCATGAGCTAAAGAAACTCGACAAGATGTGAATACATCAAGATACTTAAACGAAAAATGGCAACCCCATTTTGAGCTTAAACGATGAGTATGACCTATGATCAAGTGATCTCACTTGACTCCTAAGTCAATATACTCTAACATAGGTGACTTTGTTGCCGACCATCTCTAGATGAAGTTCTCTTGTGTTCTTCTCTGTGTTTTTGCATTTGTCTCATGCATATTTGTTTCCCCTTTCAAAAAAAACTTCATCTAGATTTTTTTCTTTCTTTCTTTTCTATTTGTTCTGCATTTTCTGCATCCAATTCATTGCATATCATTCAGTAAATTCCTTGCAAATCTTTGTGAGATCTTACTAGTCTAGTGAGCTGAGGTGACAAGTGTTTTCTCTGCGATGAACTATGTTTCACCGATTTGTTGTTTTCGGTCCAACCGAAACATTTCGGTACAACTGAAGCATACCACTCGGTGCCACCAATTTCACAACAGGAAAAACAGTTTGCCACTTATTCTGTGTTTCCTCTGATCCAGCTCCACTCAATGAATCTTGTCCTCTACAAGCATCACATTTTTATAAATGCTTTGTGCTGTGACTCAAGGATCAAACCCTTCTTGGAAATTGATGTCAAAGGGGGAGAGAGAGAGAGAGCACATCAAAGCTTATCACTTCCAAAGGGAGGGATAGTATCACCTCCTCAGGGGGAGAGAGAGATCTCCAGGGGGAGAGAATACTCAAGTAGAAAGTATTTATCAAGGATCCCAGATGCTTGGTGTTCAAGAGGAGAGGTTGCACATGTCTTATTGAGGGGAAAAGACATGTTCATATGTGCTTATTTGCATTAGTTTGCATTAGCTCTGTTCAGTTATATCTTTCAGCTCTGATTTTCTGTTCCCTATCTTCTCCCAGTATCCCATGCTAGATTTAGGGGGAGCAAGACATCTAAGGGAAAGAAATCATTTAAATTCATTGCATATCTTTACTCTTGGGGACATGTCAAATCCAATGTGGTACTTAGTACTCACTCTCTACATGTCATCCCAGTCTTGGTATTCTTGTACTTTCTTTTGTTTGCTCTGGCTAGTAGATGTACCTGTGTTATCTAACCTTGTTTGTGCAGGTTCATTCCATCCTAAGCCAACTCAAGACTACAAGGTAAGTATATGCATCACACTCATGTGTATGAGGAATTCTTGCTGATGTACATACTGTTTGCAAGAAGGACTCATGAGCATGAAGGTATTTTCTTTAATATTCTTTGCTCTAATGCATATGGCCAAGATACATGTAACACATTACTTACTCTGTCATGGTTATGCTCTCAAATGCTTCTATATTCCATATTCACATGATTGCATACATGTAGGGGGAGCCTATGCTTGTTACATGTCTTTCCAAAGCTTTACTTGCTATTCTCTATATCTTTATCTAAAGCTTTGATGTATGTTGCCATCAATTACCAAAAAGGGGGAGATTGAAAGCACAAGTGCTCCCTAGGTGGTTTTGGTAATTAATGACAACATATCTTTTGTTGGACTAACACTTTTATCTAGTATGTTTCAGACAAGTTCAACAATGGAGTGGCATGGACTAAAGGATGTGGGAACTCCTTCAAGATGCTAAGGACAAAGGATTGGCTCAAGCTTCAAGCTCAAGACTCTTCATTTTATATTTTAGTGATCCAAGATCACATTGAGTCTATAGGAAAAGCCAATACAATCAAGGAGGGATGAGGTGTTGCTTAATGAGTTTCTTGCTCCACAGTGCTTAGTGATATGCTCCAAAACCCTCAACTACTTTCCCACTTCCACACATATGACCCAAACCTAAAGTCAAACTCGGCCATACCGATTCTTTCCATCCGATGCCACCGAGTTTAGAAGTCATAGCCACTGCCACAAACCCTAGGCAAATCGGTCTCACCGATAGGGATCTCGGTCTCACCGAGATGGGATTGTAATCTCTCTGTGTATGTCCATTACCAAAATCGGTCTCACCGAGTTTGTGTAATCGGTACTACCGAGATTATAATGCAAACTCTCTGGTTAACTTATTACCAAATCGGTCCCACCGAGTTTGAGTAATCGGTCCCACCGAGTTTGCCTGACCAACTCTCTGGTTAGCTAATTACCAAAATCGGTCTCACCGAGTTTGTGTAATCGGTCTCACCGAGATTACGTTATGCCCTAACCCTAACCATATCGGTCCTACCGAGCTGCATTTCAGTCCCACCAAAAATCCTAACGGTCACATTGTTTACTAAATCGGTCTGGCCAAGTTTGTTGATTCGGTCCCACCGAGATTGGTAAATTGTGTGTAACGATTAGATTTTGTGTGGAGGCTATATATACCCCTCCACCTTCTCTTCATTCGTAGAGAGAGCAATCAGAACAAACCTACACTTCCAACTTACCAGTTCTAAGAGAGAACTACCTACTCATGTGTTGAGGCCAAGATATTCCATTCCTACCATATGAATCTTGATCTATAGCCTTCCCCAAGTTGCTTTCCACTCAAATCTTCTTTCCACCAGATCCAAATCCTATGAGAGAGAGTTGAGTGTTGGGGAGACTATCATTTGAAGCACAAGAGCAAGGAGTTCATCATCAACGCACCATTTGTTACTTCTTGGAGAGTGGTGTCTCCTAGATTGGCTAGGTGTCACTTGGGAGCCTTCGACAAGATTGTGGAGTTGAACCAAGGAGTTTGTAAGGGCAAGGAGATCGCCTACTTCGTGAAGATCTACCGCTAGTGAGGCAAGTCCTTCGTGGGCGACGGCCATGGTGGGATAGACAAGGTTGCTTCTTCGTGGACCCATCGTGGGTGGAGCCCTCCGTGGACTCGCGCAACTGTTACCCTTCGTGGGTTGAAGTCTCCATCAACGTGGATGTACGATAGCACCACCTATCGGAACCATGCCAAAAACATCCGTGTCTCCAATTGCGTTTGAATCCTCCAAAACCCTTCCCTTTACATTCTTGCAAGTTGCATGCTTTACTTTCCGCTGCTCATATACTCTTTGCATGCTTGCTTGCTATATGTTGTGAATGTTAAACTTGTGCCTAAACTCCACTTAAACTTAAAGAAGTTAAAAACTGCAACTTTGTTACTTAGTGTCTAATCACCCCCCTCTAGACACCTCTTCTCAAGGTCCTACAGGGTTTAGTTCGTAGAGAGGAGAACAATCATAATCATAAGCTAGCTCCTAGGGTTTAGCCTCTACGATCTCGTGGTAGATCAACTCTTGTAATACTCATATCATCGAGAGGGCCCGAACCTGGGTAAAACATCATGTCCCCTGCCTCCTGTTACCATTAGCCTTAGACACACAGTTCAGGACCCCCTACCCAAGATCCGCCGGTCTTGACACCGACAGCGGGTTTGGCACCTAGCGGTGCTTCTAGGACGTAATTCTTCTATGCAGCAATGAGGATAATCCTCAAGTTACGGACCCAGTCCATGTAGTTGCTACCATCATCTTTCAACTTAGCTTTCTCAAGGAACGCATTAAAATTCAATGGAACAACAGCACGGGCCATCTATCTACAACAACATAGACATGCAAAATACTAGTAGGTACTAAGTTCATGATAAATTAAAGTTCAATTTAATCAAATTACTTAAGAACTCCCAGTTAGATAGACATCCCTCTAATCATCTAAGTGATCATGTGATCCATATCAACTAAACCATGTACAATCATCACGTGAGATGGAATAGTTTTCAATGGTGAACATCACTATGTTGATCATATATACTATATGATCCACACTCGACCTTTCGGTCTCAGTGTTTCGATGCGATATCTGCATATGCTAGGCTCGTCAAGTTTAACCCGAGTATTCTGCATGTGCAAAACTGGCTTGCACCCATTGTATGTGAACGTAGAGCTTATCACACCCGATCATCACGTGGTGTCTCGGCACGACGAACTTTCACAACGGTGCATACTCAGGGAGAACACTTATACCTTGAAATTTAGTGAGAGATCATCTTATAATGCTACCATCGATCTAAGCAAAATAAGCTGCATAAAAGATAAACATCACATGCAATCAATATAAGTGATATGATATGGCCATCATCATCTTATGCCTTTGATCTCCATCTCCAAAGCACCTTCATGATAACCATAGTCACCAACGCGACACCTTGATCTCCATCATAGCATAGTTGTCGTCTCGCCAACTATTGCTTCTACGACTATTGCCACCGCTTAGTGATAAAGTAAAGCAATTACATGGCGATTGCATTTCATACAATAAAGCGACAACCATATGGCTTCTCCCAGTTGCCGATAACTCTGTTACAAAACATGATCATCTCATACAATAAAATTTAGCATCATGTCTTGACCATATCACATCACAACATGCCCTGCAAAAACAAGTTAGACATTCTCTACTTTGTTGTTGCAAGTTTTACGTGGCTGCTACAGGCTGAGCAAGAACCGTTCTTACCTACGCATCAAAACCACAACGATATTTCGTCAAGTATGTGTTGTTTTAACCTTCGCAAGGACCGGGCGTAGCCACACTCGATTCAACGAAAGTTGGAGAAACTGACACCCGCCAGCCACCTGTGTGCCAAGCACGTCGGTAGAACCAGTCTCACGTAAGCGTACGCGTAATGTCAGTCTGGGCCGCTTCATCCAACAATACCGCCGAATCAAAGTATGACATGTTGGTAAGCAGTATGACTAGTATCGCCCACAACTTACTTGTGTTCTACTCATGCATATAACATCTACGCATAAACCTGGCTCGGATGCCACTATTGGGGAACATATTAATTTCAAAAAAAATTCCTACGCACATGCAAGATCATGGTGATGCATAGCAACGAGAGGGGAGAGTCGTCCACGTACTCTTGTAGACCATAAGCGGAAGCATTATGACAACACGGTTGACGTAGTCGTATGTCTTCACGATCGACCGATCCTAGTACCGTATGTACAACACCTCCGTGATCTGCACACGTTCAGCTCGGTGACTTCCCATGAACTCACGATCCAGTAGAGCTTCAAGGGAGAGTTACGTCAGCACGACGGCGTGATGACGATGATGATGAAGCTACTGACGCAGGGCTTCGCCTAAGCATTGCTATGATATGACCGAGGCGGATTATGGTGGAGGGGGGCACCGCACACGGCTAAGAGATCAATGGTCAACTTGTGTGTCTATGGGGTGCCCCCTCCCCCGTATATAAAGGAGTGGAGGAGGGGGGAGGGTCGGCATCTCTATGGCGCACCCTGGAGGAGTCCTACTCCCACTGGGAGTAGGATTCCCCCCCTTCCCTAGTTGGACTAGGAGAGAAGGAAGGGGAAGAGAGGGAGGAAGGAAAGGGGGGCGCCGCCCCCCTCCTAGTCCAATTCGGACCAGAGGGGGAGGGGGCATGCAGCCTACCCTGGCCTCCTCTCTCTCTCCACTATGGCCCAATAAGGCCCATACACTTACCGGGGGGTTTCGGTAACCTCCCGGTACTCCGGTAAATTCCCGAATTCACCCGAAACTATTCCGATGTCCAAACATAGGCTTCCAATATATCCCACCGGGAGTAGGATTCCCCCCCCCTACATGTAGTAGGAGTAGGAGTCAAGGAAAGGGAAGAGAGAAGAGAAGGAAGGAGGGGGCGCCGCCCCTCCCCCTAGTCCAATTCGGACTAGGCCTTGGGGGGGGGGGGCTGCCTCTTCCTCTCTCCCTTAAATCCCAATAAGGCCCATATACGCCCCGGCGAATTCCTGTAACTCTCCGGTACTCCGATAAATACCCGAATCATTCAGAACCTTTCCGATGACCGAATGTAGTCGTCCAATATATCGATCTTTATGTCTCGACCATTTCGAGACTCCTCCTCATGTCCATGATCATATCCGGGACTCTGAACAACCTTCGGTACATCAAAACACATAATCTCATAATACCGATCGTCACTGAACATTAATCGTGCGGACCCTACGGGTTCGAGAACTATGTAGACATGACCGAGACTCATCTCTGGTCAATAACCAATAGCGGAACCTGGATGCTCATATTGGTTCCTACATATTCTATGAAGATCTTTGTTGGTCAAACTGCATAACAACATATGTTGTTCCCTTTGTCATCGGTATGTTACTTGCACGAGATTCGATCGTCGGTATCTTAATACCTAGTTCAATCTCGTTACCGGCAAGTCTCTTTACTTGTTCCGTAATGCATCATCCCGCCACTAACTCATTAGTCACATTTCTTGCAAGGCTTATAGTGATGTGCATTACTGAGAGGGCCTACAGATACCTCTCCGACAATCGGAGTGACAAATCCTAATCTCAATCTATGCCAACTCAATAAGTACCATCGGAGACACCTGTAGAGCACCTTTATAATCACCCAGTTACGTTGTGACATTTGGTAGCACACAAAGTGTTCCTCCGGTATTCGGGAGTTGCATATATAATCTCATAGTCATAGGAACATGTATAAGTCATGAAGAAAGCAATAGCAATATACTAAACGATCAAATGCTAAGCTAACGGAATGGGTCAAGTCAATCACATCATTCTCTAATGATGTGATCCCATTAATCAAATGACAACTCATGTCTATGGTTAGGAAACACAACCATCTTTGATTCAACGAGCTAGTCAAGTAGAGGCATACTAGTGACACTCTGTTTGTCTATGTATTCACACATGTACTAAGTTTCCGGTTAATGCAATTCTAGCATGAATAATAAACATTTATCATGATATAAGGAAATATAAATAACAACTTTATTATTGCCTCTAGGGCATGTTTCCTTCAGGAGGCTGTATTGACATCATGTCATGTCCTGAATAAAGTTCCCGCAAAGGATAATGAGACTACTCCCTATGAGCAATGGGAAAAGAAAAGAACTACACTCTCTTACTTGCGCACTTGGGGCTGTTTGGCGAAAGTCAATGTGCCAATCCCCAAAAAGCGTAAGCTTGGAACAAAGACCGTGGACTTCGTTAATTTGGGCTACACTAAGAATAGCATTGGCTATAGATTTCTAGTAGCGAAATCTAAGGTACCGAAACAGAAGGTCGGTACAATCATAGTCTAAGGATGCTACATTCTTTGAGGACATTTTCCCCATGAGAGATATGCAAAGCACTTCTAGACTGGAATCTAATGAGACTCATGAAATTACCATTCCGATGGAATACTATGAACACAAAAGTGATGAAAGTTCCACGGAGGATGACGAGGAAGCTCCTGTTAGGAGCAAGAGACAAAGGACTGCAAAGTCTTTTGGTGATGATTTCCTCGTGTACCTCATGGACGATGACACTCCCAGTTCCATTTTAGAAGCTTATGCATCTCCGGATGCTGACTACTGGAAGGATGTGGTCCGTAGCGAGATGGATTCCATCATGGCTAACAGGACATGGGAGATCACTGATCGTCCTTATGGTTGCCAACCATTGGGATGTAAGTGGGTGTTCAAGAGGAAGCTTAGGCCGGATGGTACTGTTGAGAAGTACAAGGCTAGGCTTGTGGCCAAGGGTTATACCCAAAAGGAAGAAGAGGATTTCTTCGATAGTTACTCACCTATGGCTAGGCTGACAACCATTCGAGTGTTACTCGCTTTGGCTGCCTCGCATGGTCTTCTCGTTCATCAGATGGACGTTAAGACGGCTTTCCTTAACGGAGAGCTAGACGAGGAAATTTACATGCAACAGCCGGATGGCTTTGTAGTAAATGGTCAGGAAAGAAAGGTGTGTAAGCTAGTGAAATCTTCGTATGGCCTGAAACAAGCGCCTAAGCAATGGCATGAGAAGTTTAATACAACCTTGACATCTGCTGGCTTTGTTGTTAACGAAGTTGAAAAATGTGTATACTATCGCTATGGTGGGGGCGAAAGAGTTATACTGTGTCTGTATGTCGATGACATACAGATATTTGGGACCCGCCTCAAGGTCACTAAGGAGGCCAATGCTTTTCTATCTCGTAACTTTGAGATGAAAGACCTGGGCGTGTCTGATGTTATCTTGAACATCAAGCTACTGAGAAATACTGAGGGTGGAATTACACTTGTGCAATCCCACTATGTTGAGAATATTTTTAGCCTTTTTGGATATTCGGACTGCAAACCTTCTGCAACACCATATGATCCTAGCATGCGGATTCGAAAGTTCGAAAGCACGACTGTAGACCAATTGAGATATTCTCTAGTGGTTGGTTCACTAATGTACCTTGCTTGTGCTACTCGTCCTGACATCTCATTTGTGTTATGCAAACTAAGCCGGTTTGTTTCGAATCCGGGAGAAGAAACTTTACTTTATTAAAGATGAAATTAAAGAACTGGTTCCGGTTAAAGTAGAAACTTTACTTTATAATGTTGATCCAGTTATCCCTACTGCTTATATTGAGAAACCACTTGTTCCTGTTAGGATAAAGGAACATGCTAGAGTTTCAACTGTGGTTAACAAGAGCTATGTTAGAACACCTAAACCTGATGAACAAATTAGAGTTGAGCTTAATATTGCTATGGTTAAAGATTTCTTAGAAGAAGATGTGGATGGGCATGTTATCTACTTTTGTGAAGAAGCTGCTAGAATTGCTAAACCCGAAAAAAGGGATAGAAATAGACCAGTTGTTGGCCTTCCTGTCATTTCAGTTAAAATAGGAGATCACTGTTATCATGGTTTATGTGACATGTGTGATAGTGTGAGTGCCATTCCTCACTCATTATATCAAGAAATTATGAAAGACATAGCACCTGTTGAGATAGAAAACATAGATGTTACTATTAAGTTTGCCAATAGATATACCATATCTCCAGTTGGGATTGTTAGAGATGTTGAAGTCTTGTGTGGGAAAGTAAAATACCCTCCTGATTTTCTTGTTCTTGGTTCTCCACAAGATGACTTCTATCCCATTATCTTCGATAGACCCTTCTTGAACACAATAAATGCTAGGATAGATTGCCAAAAACAAACTATCAGTGTTAGCTTTGGTGATAAGGCTCATGAGTTTAATTTTTCCAAGTTTAGTAGAAAACATGATGAGAAAGAATTGCCTAGTAAGGATGAATTAATTGGTCTTTCTTCTATTGCTGTTCCACCTACTGATCCTTTAGAACAATACTTGCTAGACCATGAAAATGATTTACATATGCATGAAAGAAATGAAATAGATAATATTTTCTTTGAGCAATGCCCTCTACTTAAACACAATTTGCCTATTGAAACTCTAGGAGGTCCTCCACCACCTAAGGGTGATCCTGTGTTTGAATTAAAACAATTGCCAGACACTTTGAAATATGCTTATCTTGATGAAAAGAAGATATATCTTGTTATTATTAGTGCTAACCTTTCAGAACATGAAGAAGAAAGATTATTGAAAGTTCTAAGGAAGCACCGAGCTGCTATTGGATATACTCTTCATGATTTAAAGGGCATTAGTCCCACTCTATGTCAGCACAAAATTAATATGGAACCTAATGCTAAACCAGTTGTTGATCACCAACGTCGGTTAAATCCTAAGATGAAAGAAGTGGTAAGAACGGAAATATTAAAACTTCTGGAAGCAGGTATAATCTATCCTATAGCTGATAGTAGATGGGTAAGTCATGTTCATTGTGTCCCTAAGAAAGGAGGTATTACTATTGTCCCTAATGATAAGAATGAACTTATTCCACAGAGAATTGTTACAGGCTATAGAATGGTAATTGATTTTAGGAAATTAAATAAAGCTACTAGAAAAGATCATTACCCTTTGCCTTTTATCGATCAAATGCTTGAAAGATTATCTAAGCACACACACTTTTGCTTCCTTGATGGATATTCCGGCTTTTCACAAATACATGTTTCCCAACCTGATCAAGAAAAGACCACTTTTACTTGTCCTTTTGGAACTTATGCTTATAGACGCATGCCTTTTGGTTTATGTACTACACCTGCTACCTTTCAAAGATGCATGATGGCTATATGCTCTGACTTTTGTGAAAAGATTCTTGATGTTTTCATGGATGACTTCTCTGTTTGTGGGAAATCTTTTGATGATTGTTTAATAAATCTTGATCGAGTTTTGCAGAGATGTGAATAAAAAAAATCTTGTCTTGAATTAGGAGAAGTGCCACTTTATGGTTAATGAAGGCATTGTCTTGGGTCATAAAATTTCTGAAAGAGGTATTGAAGTGGACCAAGCTAAGGTTGATGCAATTGAGAAAATGCCATGTCCCAAGGACATCAAAGGTATTCGTAGTTTCCTAGGTTATGATGGTTTCTATAGGAGATTTATCAAGGACTTCTCTAAAATTTCTAGACCTCTCACTTATCTTTTGCAAAAGGACATCCCTTTTGTTTTTGATGATGATTGTTTAGAAGCCTTTGAAACACTCAAGAAAGCTTTAATCTGTGCACCTATTGTTCAACCACCTGATTTGAACTTGCCTTTTGAAATTATGTGTGATGCTAGTGATTATGCTGTTGGTGTTGTTCTAGGATAAAGAGTTGATAAGAAATTGAATGTTATTCATTATGCTAGTAAAACTCTAGACAGTGCTCAAAGAAATTATGCTACTACTGAAAAGAAATTCCTAGCAATGGTGTTTGCTTGTGATAAGTTTAGACCTTACATTGTTTATTCCAAAGTAACTGTTCACACAGACCATGCCGCTATTAAATATCTTATGGAAAAGAAAGATGCTAAACCTAGACTTATTCGTTGGGTTCTCTTGCTACAAGAATTTGATTTGCATATCATTGATAGAAAAGGAACTGAGAACCCCATAGCTGATAACTTGTCTAGGCTTGAAAATGTGCTTGATGACCCACTTCCTATCGATGATAGTTTTCCTGATGAGCAGTTAGCTGCAATAAATTTTGCTAATAGTACACCTAGGTATGCTGACTATGCTAATTACATTGTTGCTAAATATTTGCCACCTAGCTTTACTTACCAACAAAAGAAAAAGTTCTTCTATGATTTAAGACATTACTTTTGGGATGACCCACATCTTTATAGAGAAGGAGTAGATGGTATTATTAGACGTTGTGTACATGACATGAACAGGGAGAAATCCTACGAAAATGTCACTCCGAACCATATGGAGGACATCATGCTGGAGATAGAACTGCTCATAAGGTATTGCAATCTAGATTTTATTGGCCTACTCTCTTCAAGGATGCTCGTAAGTATGTCTCATCTTGTGATGACTGACAAAGAATAGTTAATATTGGTAAGCGTCAAGAAATGCCTATGAATTATTCACTTGTTTTTGAACCATTTGATGTCTGGGGATTTGATTACATGGGACCTTTTCCTTCCTCTAATGGGTATACACATATTTTGGTTGTTGTTGATTATGTTACTAAGTGGGTAGAAGCTATTCCAACTAGTAGTGCTGATCACAACACCTCTATTAAAATGCTTAAGGAAGTTATCTTCCCAAGGTTTGGAGTCCCTAGATATTTAATGACTGATGGAGGTTCACACTTTATTCATGGTGCTTTCCGTAAAATGCTTGCTAAGTATGATGTTAACCATAGAATTGCATCACCCTATCATCCTCAGTCTAGTGGTCAAGTTGAGCTTAGCAATAGAGAAATAAAATTAATTTTGCAAAAGACTGTCAATAAGGTCAATGAAGAATTGGTCTAAGAAATTACATGATGCACTTTGGGCTTATAGAACAACATATAAGAATCCTATGGCTATGTCTCCTTATAAAATGGTTTATGGAAAAGCATGTCACTTGCCTCTTGAGTTAGAACATAAAGCATACTGGGCAGTTAAAGAACTCAACTATGATTTCAATCTTGCTTGTGAAAAGAGGTTATTTGATATAAGTTCGTTAGATGAATGGAGAACCCAAGCTTATGAAAATGCAAAGCTATTCAAAGAAAAGGTTAAAAGGTGGCATGACAAAAGAATTCAAAAGCATGAGTTTAAAGTAGGAGAATATGTTCTTTTGCTCGTTTTAGATTCTTTGCAGGCAAACTCCTCTCAAAATGGAAGGCCCATATGAAATCGAGGAGGTTTACCGGTCTGGAGCCATCAAAATAAATAATTTCGAAGGCACTAACCCGAAGGTTGTCAACGGGCAATGAATAAAGCATTATATCGCAGGTACATCTATTAATGTTGAAAGCAATATTGTCCAAACGTTGACATCGAAAGAACACATAAAAGAGTCCCTTCGAAACACTAAAGAATTGTCAAAATAAGGAGGTACGTGATACAGTAAGTAAACGGACTCCGAAAAATCCGTAAAAATGTTTTCTATCAGTTTTGGAATATTTTAAAATTTTGGAAATAAAGAAACTTCCAGGAAGCGTCCCGAGGTGGGCATAATACACCAGGGCGCGCGAGGCATGCCTGGCACGCCCAGGTGGGTTGTGCCTAGCTGGGACACCTCCTTTACTCCGTTTGTCTTCCATATGCTTGCCCTCCAAGATAAAAAAATATATTTCCCGAACCTGTTAACCACCGTATCGCAGAGAAAAGCCTCTGTTCTCTTTTCTTGTTGTTTCTGGTCAGATTTGTCAAGCTAGGCATCATGTCTTCCGGATCCTCCAACCACATGGAAGAAGATGCTTGGCTGATGAGGATCGAGACAAAGGGGGAGGAGCCTACGGATGCCATCAAGGGAGACAAGGGCAAGGAAGCTTTCGTAGATCCATCCCCGGTGGCAACACAAGCACTGTTGGCCGAGGAGGAGGAAGTCGCAAAAATATTCAGCATCAAGAGCATATCACCTACCTCCGGAGCGTCGTCTGTCGGCTTCAGGATCTTTTGACCCTTAAGGACAAGATCGCTTCATCACCACCATCACCTTCTTCACCACCAAAGGAGAACTAAAGAAAAATTGAGTATCGGGTAGGCACTCCCCTTGGCTTCCGCCAAGCTTGGGGAAGGTGCCCCGGTATCGTACCATCCCGCTATCTTTTTGCCTTTACTTATCTTAGTTCAATCTTTTGCTTGGAAGAATAAAGTTTAGTTCGATCTTTTCTTCTTTGAGAGTCTACTTAGTAATCTATCATTGTTATCATCAACAAAGTTATATAATAAAGTTTAGTTTGAGTTTTTGCTTTCTTTACCTCCATGTTGCAAATAAAGAAAAGAAAAAGAGAAAGAAAGTAAGTAAAAGAAAAGAAATAAATGAATAAGATCATATACTAATCCTATGGTAGGTGATAGCACCACATAAGGAAAATATAAGTAGAAAATTTTATTAGAGATTGACAAACATAACATTAGTCAATGATGCAATTCATGAAAGAATTAATAAGGGAAGAGAAGATTCACATATAAATATACTATCCTAGAAATCTTTTGTGATTGTGAGCCCTCATCAAAATATTATATGCCAAAATTGTTCACGTTGGACAAGGAAGACAACTTAATGATTTATGTTTGTTTACATTCACATAGAAGTCATATTGTTGTAGATCCTTCAACATGTGGTGCTTTCCCCTATCTTTGCTAGCCAAAAATTCCGCACTAAGTATAGATACTACTTGTGCATCCAAAAACCCATAAACCCAAATCTTTTTCAAGTGTCCACCATACCTACCTAGGGATTGAGCAAGATCCCTCAAGTAAGTTGTCATTGGTGCAAAAGGAAAATAAAAATTGCTTCTAAATGTGTGAGATTGTTTAGTGTAAGAGAAAATTGAGCATTGCACGAACTTGGATGACAAAGAATAAGAGAGACAGACTGCATAATAAAGGTTTTCATCCTAAGGGGTAATGTAACATGACGTTCTTTTGCACTAAGGGATTGAGCATACAAAAAAATAAGAGCATGGCAACCTCTGCTTCCCTCTGCGAAGGGCCTATCTTTTACCTTTATGTATTACTTTTATGCAAAGAGTCAAAGTTTTTCGTCTATTCCTTTTTATTTTCTCTTTTGGCAAGCATCATGTGGTGAGGAAAGATCTAGGCACATATGTCTAGTTGAATATAGATAGCATGAGTTATTATTGTTGACATCACCCTTGAGATGAGTATGTTGGGAGGCAAAACTATAAGCCCCTATCTTTCTATGTGTCCGGTTGAAACATTTTGCTCATGTGTACTCGATGAGTGTTAGCAATCATAGAAGACTATATGATGGTTGAGTATGTGGACTTGCCTAAAGGCTCTGACACGTGACCCTTCCTGAAAAGATGATGAATTGTAGTTGCAAAATTGACTAAGAGCATAGCTTGTTGTTTTCTAATAGAGTTTTTGCTTTATAATTCGATTGTGTGATGAACTATTACTTATTCTTGGGAAGTGTATGATAAAAGTTTTATGTTTAATTTTGTTGCTGTTACGATAATAAACATGATGCTTCTATGTCCGTATTTTTGTTTTTATCGACACCTCTCTCTCAAAGCATGTGGACATGCTTTTCGATTTCGGTTTTCGCTTGAGGACAAGCAAGGTCTAAGCTTGGGGGAGTTGATACGTCCATTTTGCATAATGTTTTCTTGCTGTCATTTACGATGATTTTATCCATAATAATGCTTTTTGGAGTAATTCTAATGCCTTTTCTCTCATAATTTGCAAGGTACACACCAAGAGGGAGAATTCCGACAACGGGAAATCTGGACCTGAAAAAGCTACGTCAGGCCACCTATTCTGCACAACTCCAAACAAGCTAAAACTTTACGGAGAATTCTTATGGATTATTTAAGAAATGCTGGAGCCAATAATCATAAGAGGGGGGCCACCAGGTGGGCACAATCCACCTGGGCACGCCAGGCCCTCCTGGTGCGCCCTGGTGGATTTTGGCCTCCTTGGCCCACCTCCGGTGCCCATCTTCTGGTATATAAGTCGTTTTGACCTAGAAAAAATAAGAATAATACTTTCGGGATGGAGCGCCGCTGCCTGGAGGCGGAACTTGGGCAGGAGCACTTTTGCCCTCCGGTGGAGCGATTCTGCTGGGGGAACTTCCCTCCCGGAGGGGGAAAATCATCGTCATCATCAACAACAACGACTCTCCCATCTTGGGGAGGGCAATCTCCATCAACATCTTCACCAGCACCATCTCATCTCAAACCCTAGTTCATCTCTTATATTCAATCTTGTTACCGGAACTATATATTGTTGCTAGGGGGTGACTAGTAGTGTTGATTACATCTTGTAGTTGATTATTATATGGTTTATTTCGTGGAAGATTATATGTTCAGATCCATTATGCATACTAATACCCCTCTAATCATGAGCATGTTGATGAGTTGTGAGTAGTTACTTTTGTTCTTGAGCTCACGGGATAAATCATGTTGCAAGTAATCATGTGAACTTGATATGTGTTCGATATTTTGATAGTATGTATGTTGTGATTCCCTTAGTGGTGTCATGTGAATGTCGACTACATGACACTTCACCATATTTGGACCTAAGGGAATGCATTGTGGAGTAGTAAATAGATGGTGGGTTGCGAGAGTGACAGAAACTTAAACCCTAGTTTATGCACTATTCCGTAAGGGACCGACTGGATCCTAGAGTTTAATGCTATGGTGAGGATTTATCCTTAGTACTTTTCTCGTAGTTGCGGATGCTTGCGGGAGGGTTAATCATAAGTAGGAGGTTTGTTCAAGTAATAATAGCACATAAGCACTGGTCCACCCACATATCAAAATATCAAAGTAGCGAACACTAATTAAACCAACATGAAGAAAGTGACTAGATGAAACTCCCGTGCACCCTCAAGAATGCTTTGCTTATTATAAGAGATTGTTTTGGCCTGTCCTTTGCCTCAAAAGGATTGGGCTACCTTGCTGCATACTTATTGTTACTATCGTTACTTGCTCATTACAAATTATCTTGCTATCAAACTACTCGCTAATTACAATTTCGGCACTTGCAGACATAAAGATGTCGGGGAAACGACAGCTATGGGGATCACTAGAATCCCTTCTACAATTGGCGGGCACAGGGTTGTGAGAAGAGCAGGTTTAATAGGAAGCACATGGATCGTTTACCCAGGTTTGGGACGCAAGGATGCGTAATACCCTAGTCCTGCTTTGGTGGATGTATTGAGTGTTCTTGGACCTAGCTACGGGGTGTAACTTGCCCAAAAGAGCCGAATCCCTCTCCTGGTCGCCTCGAGCCTCCTTTTATAGGCAAAAGGGGTTGCCACAGTGGCACACAGGAGGTGGAAAGGTCTACAGTGCGCGAGCTTATTGCCCGGCGTTACAGGACAAAGCGCATTAAGTGCGCTACTTAGGTGTCCATTAGGTTTATTGGCGATGGGAATGAGGCTCGTCCCGTCCGGCGCCACTCCACTTCGCTTCGGCACGTGCCCAGGCAAGCGATGCATGCGGTGCCATGCAGGTAAGCAGGCAGCTGAGGTGGCAAGGTGGCAGGGCCTTCATGAAGATCTGCATGCCACCACGCAGCTACTTGCTGAGTTGGTGTAGAGGCCGCCCATCGCCACGCAGGTGCCTGCCCAGCTGGTTGAGCTAGTAGCTACTTGGGGACGGCGGTGGAGTCTTGGCTGGTATGGGCCTGGTAGTGGCCCCGCTAATGCCCTCGGCAAGGGTCTTGCCGGGGGCCCGACAAGGGTCTTGCCGTGGCGTTGCAGTTGTCCCCGGCAAGGTGCTTGCCAGGGGTCTTCTGGATCTCCTCGGCTAGGATCCCGCCGAGGGGTGCCGTCTTCTAGTCCTCATCTGTTCTCATGTGTTCATGATCTTGATGAAGATCTGCATGCCACCATAGGGGCGCCTCCCAAGCCCTGGTTCCAATGTAGTTAGTCGGCTGGTGTTGGAACCCGCGGGCTCAAGGGTGGCCTGCTCTGCTAGCATCGGGCAAGTTGCCCCAGCAAGGCTCTTGCCGGGGCTGCGGAGGCCGCCCCGGCAAGGGCCTTGCCGGGGGAGTCCACCTCGCCCCTTTGCTCTCCTGTGTTTCTGGTCTTGGCATTGCCTTGGTTGTCTTGCGCTTTGGCTTCTATCCGGTTTCCCTCTTCTGCCCTGCTAGGTGTGGCCGCGACGCGTGGTTCTGACTGCCCGTGCACAAGTAAAGGGGTCAAAAGGAGAGCCCCTACTTTTGTACACCGGCAGGAGGCCCCGGGCCTGGGCCACACATTAGCGCGATGCGTTGTTGGGCCACGCCCAGAATGGTGTGCGGGCACGTGGGGCGGATTTTATCGCAGTAATTGTTTCGTCCGTTGCGCTTCCCCATGACCCGTGTTGAACGCCTGACGTGGAGGGGCGTGCGTGACGTAGGGGTCATGCGTGGGGCGGTTCCCGCACGCATGCATCATATCGTAGTAAAGAGGTGGCTCGCACCTTCCCCATAAAAAGAGGGAGGCGTGGAGGCGCGGCTCATTTACTAAGTGGACTTGGGTCTCGGTCTTCAAGGCGCCCACGCCCCACGATCACGGGGTTGGGAATGGTCGCCTCACCCGTCCCTTCGACTCTGCTTGCTCTCCATGTGCCTTTCATGAAGGTGGCAGGCGGTGGAGGCGGGAAACTGGGCCGTCGCCGATTGGGGCAGCGGGTCGGTTTTGATTCCCTGCGCCCCCGATGACCGGATTAGCTGAGCGGGGCGGCCGAGCCTCGACCCCGCCCCTTTATAAGAAGGGGGGAGGGGGGATGGCACCCCACATTCTCCCAGCATCCATCTTCTTCCACTTCCGCTCCTCGCTCCCACCCATCATGGTGAGAGGGGGCGCAGGCCCTTCAACGGTGGGGGCGAGGGTCGCTGCTCGACAGCGTGTTCCTCCTTCCCACGAGCTCGCGGAGGCAGAGCCAGCCACAAGAAAAAGGGGGAGGGGAGAGGTCGAGGTCGTCGCGGCGGTCGGGGGAGAGGGGGACGAGGCGGCACGATGCCCGGGCCTCCACCAGCGATGCCGCCCGCGATGGAGGGCCATGTCGGGGACCAGCCTTGGGAGTTTTTCATCAGGCTACGCCGGCCACCATGTCGCCGTATCCGTCTCCCTACCCGATTTGCTCGGGAAATGGAGCTTGACACGCCCCGGACCCTCAGATTGCACATGAGGGGCTGCGGGAACGGCGGCACGCAGGTCAACATCGACTTCCCCGCTCCTCATGTTATGTACCTCCGTCACGGGTGGAAGACATTTGCTCGCATCCATAGCCTGACAGCGGGGCTCGTCCTCTACTTCAAGTTAATGGAGGGTGGCCTGCTCTTTGTCAAGGTCTTCGGAGATCTTGGAACTCACCTAAAGTGCTGTGTGGAGAGCTCCTCCGACGATGAAGATTCCTCCTTGAGCGGGAGTGACAAGGAGGACAGCGACAGCGATGACGAGGGAGTCGAGCGGCAGGATGCCGACTCCGACTTCGACTTACTGCGCCGCCCCTCCCTCGGCCTCGCACCCTGCCGAGGGCTTTCCTCGCCAAGCTCTCCATCGGGGCGCTCCCCGTCGTCTCCTTGGGCGGCTGGCATAGGAGGGCCAGAGAAGGCGAAGAAGGCGGGTGGCGGTCGTCAAGTCAGAGTACGCAGGCACCAACGCCTTCGTCACGTATTGCCAGCCCGCTGCCTCGTCTTCCAGCTCCTTTCCCGGCACCAAGATGTTCTCTTGGTGCCTTCTGCTCCTCGCACCTCGCCTAGGCGCCCCTTTTGCCCTCCTTCTGTCTTGTTCCACCTTCTGAGGAGAGGGACAAGAAAAGGATTACGGGCACCTTATCTCTTTTTAGTTTGTAAGCCTGCGGGCACTTGTTAATTTTAAGACTTGTAATCCCCTTGCTCATGTTTTTAATTCCGTATGAACTGTACCTGTATGGGATGTTTTTAATGGAAAAGGGTGCTTGCCGGGTTTCTTTATGCGTGGGTGAGGCCCATGCCAAGGGATGAATCCTTGTTACTTTTAAGATAAACATTGTCGCCTGACAACAGGCCCTGCCGTCCCCCCACTTCAATCGACCATTCTCACGCTTTCGGTGGAGGCAGGGGTGAAGTGGAGTTAGGCCCCTCGTTTACTTTCTTGCCGCTGTGACTACGACCAAGTTCCGACCCAGGGGGATAGCTCTCGGGTACAGGAGAAGGGGAGCACGGTGGTTTGAGAATATAAATGCGGTTTCACATGTCCCAGTTCTATACGGAAAGGCATAACAGGGGATGAAAGATTTATCTGAATCCGCTGCCCCCGGCAACCTTGGCTCGTTGGGGTTGGATCCTTGTGTCTTCAGCCCCCGGCAGTTTTGGCTTGCCGGGGCCGGGGCGCTGGTTCGTCCTCTTTCTCCCAAGCGGCTCAGCAGAAGTGTCCGTGAGCTCTGCGAACCAAAGAAGACAGAAAGACACGAACTCGACCTCTAGGCTAGGGGTTAGTCGCTGCCAAGCACTACCAACGCTAACCAAGGGAGAGACTTAAACCTAGCATGCATGCTATAACTTAGGGCGCCAGCGCTTCGTTTATTTATGCTCAGGGTCTGCATCTGGCTTTGTACAGAGGGTTACATGCCTTGTCGTCAAGGCTTGTACAAAAGGTGGCTTGCCGGGAGGCCCGACAAGCTGTGCCTTATGGATAAAATTTGCGAAGATGCTCGATGTTCCAGGAGTTGCTCACTAGGACAGCATCTTCGGTCTCTAGGCAGACTGCACCGGGCCTGGAGACTCGTATTACCCGATAAGGGCCTTCCCACTTTGGCGTCAACTTGTTGGAATTCTTTGCCGACTGAACACGCCGAAGAACAAGGTCGCCTTCCTCAAAGCTTCGGGCATGAACCTTGCGGCTATGGTAGCAGCGTAAAGCTTGCTGGTAGCGTGCCGCTCTCATAGCTGCCCGAATACGATCTTCCTCAAGGAGCATTGCGTCATCTTGCTGCAATTGCTCTTGCTCAAGCTCATCGTAAGCGAGCACTCGAGGTGACCCGTATATGAGTTCCGTGGGGAGAACTACTTCTGCCATGTATACCAGGGCAAACGGTGTCTGGCTGGTGGCTCGATTTGGCGTCGTCCTGATCGACCAAAGAACCGCCGACAACTCATCAGTCCAGCGCCTTCCGCTCTTGTGCATCCTGTCAAAAGTCTTTGTCCTCAGGCCACGCAACACTTCAGCATTTGCCCTCTCCGCCTGGTCGTTGCTTTGTGGGTGTGCCATGGAAGCGAAACAGACCTTGCTGCCGAGGTCTTGGATGTATTACATGAAGGTGTGGCTCATGAACTGCGTGCCGTTGTCGGTGATGACTCTGCTTGGCACACTAGCCCCTTGATGAACTTGACGGCTGATTGTGCTATCACCTTCCTCACTGCTTCCACCTCCGGCCACTTTGTGAACTTGTCGATCGCAATGTACAAGTACTCAAAGCCCCCGACAGCGCTGGGGAAAGGGCCCAGTATGTCGAGCCCCCAGACCGAGAATGGCCAGGAGAGAGGAATTTTCTGAAGGGCTTGAGCTGGTGTATGAATCTTCTACGAATGGAACTGACACGCTTCACACTTGGTTACTTGTGCCGTTGCATCCTGGAGGGCAGTGGGCCAGAAGAAACCTTGCTAGAATGCCTTGTCGGCAAGGGCCCTCGACCCTATGTGGGAGCCACATATGCCCCTGTGTATCTCAGCCAACAGCTCCAGTCCTTCCTCCCGGGGAATGCACTTCAATTTCACACCGTTCGGTCTCCTCCTATACAGGACGTCATCGACGAACTGATACATAGCAGACCGACGGGCTACTTTCTCCGCTTCTTCCTGCTCCTCAGGAAGCTCCCCTTTGGAGGAATTAGACTATGTTGTGCCCATGCCGGAGCCTGGGGCTCGACGGCAAGGACCAAAGGCATTTCTTCTGCCATGGGAGCGGTTGTCTCTACAGCCAGGGCTCGACAGCTGCCGGAGTCGGTCGCTCCTCGGCAGGCTCAGAGTCCACAGCAACACCCTTGCCGGCGGCCCCTGGGGGCTCAGCGGGAAAGTACCTGCCGGGGCCTGACTTCCTCCGCTTGTTCTGCTCCATTGATGGTTCGACGGATGGTTGAGTTAATCGAAGCAAAAAGGTACCTGGTTCCACAGGTAGCTTGAATACAGCGCGCTTTGACAGGTAATAGGCGATGCCGTTCTCCTCTCGGGGAACGTGCTCCGCTTGTATTCTGTCAAAGCACTCCTCCAGCTTCCTCACCTCATCTTTGTAGGCCTCCATCAATGGGCTTTGGTAATCCTTGTTGACTTGTCTGACAACAAGCTGCGAATCACCCCTGACGATGAGCTTTTTAACTCCGAGGTCTGCCGCGATCCTGAGACCGGCAAGCAACCCCTCGTACTCAGCAGTGTTGTTGGTGGACATCTCCCTGGGAAAGTTCATCTGGATTACATACTTGAGGTGCTCTCCGATGGGTGCGACGAGCAGCACACCAGCACCGGCGCCTTGTAGCGAGAAAGCTCCGTCAAAGTACATAATCCAGTCACGAGCTATTTCCTTGCCGGGCAGAGTGGTCTCCTGGATCTCTTCATCAGGCGTCGAGGTCCATTCTGCAATGAACTCCGCCAGGACTCTACTCTGGATTGTTGAAGTACTTTCAAACTTTAACTGAAAGCTTGATAACTCCAAGGCCCACTCCACAATCCTTCCGGTTGCGTCTGGGTTGTGCAGTATCCGTTGCAATGGGAAGCAGATGACGACAGTGATCTCGTGGGCCTGGAAGTAATGACGCAGCTTCCTCGAGGCCATAAGGAAGCCGAAGAGCAATTTCTGCACAACGGAGTACCTTAACCTAGCCCCCTGCAAGAGGGAGCTGACAAAGTAAACCGGGCGCTGCGTCATCTTCTTCTTCTGCACCACTTCATTGGGCTGCGCCGGCCCCGTCCTGACGGCATCAGACTCCATCGGGGGTCGTGCCTTGCCGGCACCAGGCCCTGCCGGGGGTATCTCTGACTCGCCATCTGCCGGTCCTGCCATTGCCACTGCCTCTTTGTCGACCTCCCTCTGCGCCACTAGCGCGACGCTAACCACTTTATTCGTCGCCGCTAGATACAGCAACAACGGCTCTTGCGGTTTAGGCGCCACCAGTACTGGTGTAGAAGAGAGGTATTTCTTCAGATCCTGCAATGCTGCTTCATCCTCCGGGGTCCACTCCATTGGGCCCGCCTTTTTCAAAATTTTGAAGAAGGGAAGGGCGCGCTCGTCAGACTTGGAGATGAATCGGCTCATGGCAGCAACGTAGCCAGTGTGCCGACGCACATCCTTGATGCGCTTGGGCGCCTCAATCTACTCGATAGCCTTGAATTTGTCTAGGTTTGCCTCAATCCCACGCTGCAACACAAAGAACCCGAGAAGTTTGCCGGATGGAACGCCGAAGACACACTTCTCAGGGTTCAGCTTGAGGTTGATCTTGCGCAGGTTGGCAAAGGTCTCTTCTAAGTCTTGTACAAGAGTTTCCCTGTCGTTGGTTTTGACCACTATGTCATCCATATAAGCTTCCATATTTCTATGTAGCTGCGGCTCAAAACCAATTTGGACTGCCCTTGCAAACATTGAGCCCGCACTCTTCAACCCGAAACGCATCAGTAAAAAGCAGTACGTACCACATGGGGTGATCAATGATGTATTCTCTTCGTCTTCTCTTGTCATGAAGATCTGGTGGTAGCCAGAGTACGCGTCAAGGAATAATAACAGATCACACCCGGTCATGGAGTCAACAATCTGGTCGATGTGCGGCAACGGGAAGTGGTCCTTAGGACAAGCCTTATTGATATCTGTGTAGTCAATACACAACCTCCACTTCCCGTTTGCCTTGTGCACCACCACCGGATTGGCCAACCACGTCGGATGGAGCACTCCCCTCACCAAGCCTGCTGCTTCCAACTTCCTGATCTCCTCTGTGATGAACTCATGTCGTTCCAAATCTTGCTTCCTGACCTTCTGCTTGACGGGTTACGCGTGGGGGCAGACAACAAGATGGTGCTCAATCACTTCCCTGGGAATGCCGGGGATGTCAGATGCTTGCCCTGCAAACACATTGACATTCGCCCATAGAAAAGTGACGAGCGCGCTTTCCTATTTGCTGTTAAGGGTGGATCTTATGGTGAAAACCCCTCCTGTGCCATCCTCCCTGACGGACACCTTCTTGGTCTCTGGTGGTGTAGCTCTGGATTTCTTGCTCTTGCTGGTGGAGCTCTCCGGCATGTCCTCGACAGTAGCACAACACTCCAAAGAGGTGCGCTTGCTGGAGTGGGTGCGAGAGGTCCTGCCGGTCTTCTTCTTCCCTCCCAGGGCTTCAGTGGCAGGAGCAATTGCCTTGGCGGCAGTTGCTGCAACTGCTTCCCGGTAGAGTAGGTCGGCGCAGATCAGCGCATACCTCTTGTCACAAGGAACGGTGCTGATGGTCATCGGCCCAGGAATCTTTAGCATGTTGTAGGCGTAATGTGACGTCGCCATGAACTTGGCTAGTGTCGGGCGACCGAGAATCCCATTGTAGGGCAAGGGGATCACGGCTACGTCGAAGACGAACCTCTCCATCCTGTAGTTCAACTCGCCCCCAAACGTCACGGGCAGTGTGGCCTTCCCCTTCGGCCGACTCCTTCCCGGATTGACCCCTTGAAACATGCCCGTTTCCTCGAGGTCTCCATTAGGAATTTACAACCTCTTGATCACAACAGGCGAGATCAAGTTCAGACCAGCCCCGCCATCGACTAACATCTTGTTCACCTTGAGGTTGCGTATCTTTGGTGAAACCAACAACGGCAGGCACACGACCATAGTTGTGTGGTCAGGGTGGTCCTCGGCGTCAAAGATGATAGGCATGCTAGACCACTTCAGTGGCTTCTGAGCGTCGAATGATGGCTCCGCTGCTGTGATCTCACGCGCCCACTGCTTGAGCTGGCGGTGAGAGGTATGCAGCAAGGCCCCACCATCGACGCACATGGCCTCTGTAGCTTTCTGGAACTCATGCTCGCCGGACTCATCGTCTTCGTCATGATCATCGTCTTCCTGTTTCTTGTCGCGGCCCTGAGTGGGCCTCTCTTGCTGGTTATCCTTGCCGCGGCGACCTCCTTGGCCACCATGCTTCTTGCCGGATCCCTCGGCACCATCTTGGCCCTTCTCCTTGTCCCGCCTCTCATACTCAGCTTTTTGCTTCTCAGCAAGCAGCTCGACTTGCTGGCAGTTCTGGAGGTTGTAGCCCTTGGTGCGGTGGATCTTGCAATACTGCTTGTCGGAGCCCCCTGGCTTGTCGGTAGCCGCCAAGGCGCGGCAGGCGGTGCACCCGGCAATTCCCTTGCCGGGGTCATCTTCATTAGCCTTCTTGGCGGTGCCGGTGCTGTCGGATCCCTCGCCGGCAAGCACGGTCTTGCCCTTGCATTTCCTGTTGCGATGCCGGCCCTTCTTCGTCAGGGCGGCGGTGTCTTCATCAGTAGATTCGGTTTCCACGCCGGCGTCCTCGCTGGGATACTTCCTTCCCTCTTCAGCCCGGGCGCACCTATCGGCCAGAACATAAAGTTCGGCCACATCCTTAACCTTGTTCATCGCCAGCTCTTCGCGCATCTTGCGGCTACGCACGTTCTGATGGAATGCGCTAATCACGGCGGCGGGATGAACATCGGGGATGTTGTACTACACCCGGCTGAACCTCTGGATGTACTTGCACAGGGTTTCCCCTTCCTTCTAGGGAATGATAAGCAAATCACTGGCCTGGCCATGAGCTTGGTGGCCTCCAGTGAAGGCACCAACGAACTCATGGCACAGATCCGACCAAGAAGAAATGGAATCTGCCGGCAAGTGCATTAAGCAAGACATGACGTTGGGCTTCAGTGCCAACGGGAAGTAATTGGCAAGCACCTTGTTGTTGCGAGCTCCGGCAGCTTTCATCGTGATGGTGTAGATGCTGAGGAACTCTAACGGATGGGTCTTGCCGTTGTACTTCTCGCCGACATCAGGCTTGAACGTGCGGTGGGACGGCCACTGGAACTGCCACAGCTCACGGGTAAAGGCTGAGCAACCCACCTTGTAAGGTAGGCCGCCGGAGCCCCCCGGTGTTGGGTGGTCCATAGCGGGTCCCGCCCGCTTATGCGACTGGTGGCATGTAGGTGTATCGCGCCGGCGCTCCATAGTGGTTCGAGCATCTTCGTGGGCTCATTCTCGAAGAAAATGGCGCTGGTCACGGTGGGCCCGTGGGTCGGACGACGCTATGGAAATGTTATCAGATGCGTCGTTATGATGGATCGACACCGGCGGCGGCTGGCGCGGGGGAGGAGAGTGTACTGTGGTTGCAGCTCCCCCGGTCCTCCCACCGCTGACATGTGGTGTCTCGACGGAGCGCTGGCCCGAGGGCCCCGCCGGTCGCGGATCATCTTTATTGGCGACGGCGACGAGGCCCCGGATGGTGGCTCTCCACTCGTCGAGCTTCTCCGCAGCCGGAGGGAAGTCGAGGAGCAGCTGTGCGTGCGCCAAAGCTTCTGCTGGCGTGGGTGGTGACGACAGCTGTGTGGACCGTGGCGCGCTTCGACTTCTAACCAAGTTAGAAGGAGCTCTATCACGGCCCAGCGGCTGCGTGCCATTTTCGCCAGCACTTCGGCGGGAATGCTGGACTCCTTCGTCCCGCGGACGACGCACAGGGCTCATCCCACGACGGTGTCCAGAGTCACCGGCGTGGTGACGCTGCTCGTCGCGCACACCATGGGAAGAGCACGCTGTGGGCGTCGGGGTGGGCGTCTTGGAGGTCGCTGCGCCACCTGTAGAGGGCAGAGCAACGCCCCTAGAGGGCCCCGCACTCCCGCGGGGGCCCCAACCCCATCTTTGGATTTGGCGATGTGTGACCCGTCGTCTGGCGCACGAACAATGCCGCTCGCCATGCTCTGTCTACCAGGGCGATGCTGGTGCTCGCGGGCCGCGGCTCGGGTTCTGTCCGCGACCGGTCCGCTGCTCGTCCGCATTAGCACGGGCCGTTCAGCTCCCGACGAACCGATCACCGTGATCATCTTCTTCTTGGGAGCCATGGAGATGAAGAACTGGTAGACCAGATTCTCACAATTGCGCCCCCTACCTGGCACGCCAAAGATGTCGGGGAAACGACACCTATGGGGATCACTAGAATCCCTTCTATGGTTGGCGGGCGTAGGGTTGTGAGAAGAGCAGGTCTAACAGGAAGCACACGGATCGTTTAGCCAGGTTTAGGCCGCGAGGATGATACCCTAGTCCTGCTTTGGTGGATGTATTGAGTGTTCTTGTGTTCTTGGAGCTAGCTACGAGGTGTAACTTGCCCAAAAGAGCCGAATCCCTCTCCTGGTCCCCTCGGACCTCCTTTTATAGGCAAAAGGGTTTGCCACACTGGCACACAGGAGGTGGAAAGGTCTACAGTGTGCGAGCTTATCGCCCGGCATTACAGGACAAAGCGCATTAAATGCACTACTTAGGTGTCCATTAGCTTTATTGGGGACGGGAATGAGGCCCATCCCGTCCGTCGCTGCTCCACTTCGCTTCGACACGTGCCCAGGCCAGCGATGCGTGCGGTGCCATGTAGGCACGCATGCAGCTGAGGTGACGCGGTGGCAGGGCCTTCATGAAGATCTGCATGCCACCACGCAGGTGCTTGCTGAGTTGGTGTATAGGCCGCCCGTTGCCACATAGGTGCCTGCCCAACTGGTTGAGCTAGCAGCTGCTTGGGGACGGCGGTGGAGTCTTGGCTGGTGTGGGCCTGGTAGTGGCCCCACTGATGCCCTCGGCAAGGGTCTTTTCGGGGGCCCGGCAAGGGTCTTGCCGTGGCGTTGCACTTGTCCCCGGCAAGTCGCTTGCTGGGGGTCTTGTGGATCTCCTCGGCTAGGATCCCGCCGAGGGGCGCCGTCTTTTGGTCCTCATATGATCTCGTGTGTTCATGATCTTGACGAAGATCTGCATGCCACCACAGGGGCGCCTCCGGAGCCCTGGTTCAAATGTAGTTGGTCGGCTGGTGTTGGACCCCGCGGGCTCAAGGGTGGCCTGCTCTACTGGCATCGGGCAAGTTGCCCCGGCAAGGGCCTTGCTGGGGGAGTCCACCTCGCCCCTTTGCTCTCCTATGTTTCTGGTCTGGGCGTTGCCTTGGTTGCCTTGCGCTTCGGCTTCTCTTTGGCTTCCCTCTTCTGCCCTGCTAGGTGTGGCCGCCGTGCGTGGTTCTGACTGCCCGTGCACAAGTAAAGGGGTCAAAAGGAGAGCCCCTACTTTTGTACACCGTCAACCTTACTGATAACTACTTGTCATTTCCTTCTGCTCCTCGTTGGGTTTGACACTCTTACTTATCGAAAAGAGCTGCAATTGATCCCCTATACTTGTGGGTCATCAAATATCTGATGCTGATGAGATGCAAGCCACAAGTGGATATGTCTTCACACTTGGTGGTGGTGGTGTTTCCTGGAAGTCTTGCAAGTAGACGATTTTAATGAGATCGACTATGGAAGCATAACTCACATCATCAGACACATCACGCGTCGAAGCAGAATGGCTTCGAGAGCTTTTGATGGATTTGCCAGTGGTTGGTAAACCAGTCCCGGCTATCCTTATGAACTGTGACAATCAAACTGTGATTGCCAAGGCTAAGAGTTCAAAGGACAATATGAAATCCACTAAGCACATAAGAAGAAGATTCAAATCTGTCAGAAAATCAAGAAACTCCAGAGTGATAGTGTTGGTTTATATCCAGACTGCTAAAAATTTGGCAGATCCCTTTACGAAAGGGCTATCATGGATTGTGATAGAAAATGCATCGAGGGAGATGGGTATGAGACCCACGTAAGTTGACATGGGGGTAACCCAACCTATGTGATCGGAGATCCCGTGAATTAGTACCTGGGAAAACAATCCAACGGTCAACTGAGGAGAGTATCCTTAATTAACCCACTCCGTTGGAGATGCATAATACTCTCAATTCTGTAAGGCGGGCTGACTTTTGTCTTAATATGTTCCAAAGCTTATGAAAGCAAGATGCTAACCTACAGAGCATTCTTTGGAGGAACACACCTATGTGAGCCCGACTGTTGGTCATAATCTATGAGATTGGGTGATCTCTAAAAGCTCATGAGAAGGTACAGAGTATGACTAATAAGCACCACCCGTGGGGTTTAGCCCTCGACAACCACGTATCAGCTGACAATAGGCGAAACTTCTGCGCGCCAAACTGACAACTCAAGGCATAGTCCATTGTTCAGTTATGAAGAAGTCTAATCCTATTGCTCTAGGTGGAAGTTCAACTTAATAGTCTCCACTAAAAATTCTGGTATATCAAACATTGTTTGGAACAATTGACAAACTTATGTGCCTCGAGATCTGGTGGGTGATTGATGGATTATGGATGGGCTTAGGCCCATATAAGACAATAATCCCTAGTTAATCTCTAAGGCCCATGCATCTGTACGGCAAGTGGTGGGAAGTTTAGTACCATACTGCTATAGTAAGAAGAGTGAGACCTCTTTATAAGGGCTGCACCACCACTTGCTATTGGGAGCTTGGGAATATGAGTTGTAATGGCGCGCTCCTCCCCTCCGCCGCCCGCCTCACCTTGCCTCGTCACGACACGTGCGCGCCGCGGGTTGCGGGAATGAGCCGAGCCGAAGCTTATTTTTGCCGGTCAGAAATGGTTAATTAGTCTTGGCTTGATTGACGAGTCACTCACGAAAGTGCCACTATCCAAGACGTTGGACCGTGGGTTGTTCACGGACTCGGTCGTGGGCCTGAGCCCAAGCCCATCCACCCGACGACCTATATAAGAAGGCACTGGCCAGTGGAGTGAACCCTAACTCAGTTCACTCACTCCCTCTCGCACAACCCTAGCCGTCATCTGCTGTTCCTCTCATTGTGCTGCTTCCGGCGATCCATCCCGACAACCGCATGCACGGTTGGTCTGGAGAGCAGGTGCCTCCGGAACCCTGTCGTTCGAGATCCTGCCCGGGAGAACGGCAATAAGGTTTTTGGGGAGCGTCTCGACGCGACTGCTCCTGACCCGTCCCCGTCTCCGTCCGCCTCTGATTCCACTACTTCCCCTGCATCGACTCCATGGCTGACGATGAAGCCGCCAAGAAGAAGGCCTCGGCCGATGCCGAGGCTGTCGCTGCCGCCGCCGGGTTGGCCTGGCCAACCGGAGGGTATGACTCATTCATCCCCTATTTGCTCATTCATATGCTGGCCGTATATATGATGTTCATAAATGTTTCGGTTCTATGTACTGTACATGCTCACATGCTTAGGTATCGGTATGAGATGCATACCGTATTTGTGATGCTTATCATTTACTCGTGGATTAGATTAGTCGAAAAAGTGCTAATATTTCCACCACAAAGGCTACTGCTACAAGTCACGTACCACTAGACTCACATGAACTCGTGCTCAGTCTGGACAGGAAGATATCTCACAAGCCAAGTCTGAACAACTGCTTGTGAAGCAAAGTCTTCATCGCATCCAAGACCCCATCTTCGCCATTTGTAAGTCCTCCAATCACGCCATATCATTCTCCGTATGAGTTAATCCCTTAAAAATCTTGGTGCAGACATGTCCCAAGGTGTCAACAAAAACAGAGCTTCACGATACCCTGGTGAACCAGGTTATGCTGATGTTGCCGGTGCGCAAGACCTGCCCCTATCCAATCAAGGTGTCCAAAGAGCGCCATATATGCTAGTCCTTGTTTTCCTTCAAAGGATAAATCCAGAACTCATTGATGGCCAGATGATCATATGTAGAACGGTGATTTCGCGAAAAGACCACTAGGGCCACCGCCCGACCAATTTTGCGAGAAACGATGGTCACCGCTCTACACAGCAAGCTGCCGCCGCATGTCAGGATGGTCACCACAAGGACGAACATCGACGGCAGAGCACTCCACCGCCATGGTGCCGTCTACCACCTCGTCGAAGAGAGCCTTGCATATGCCTATCGGCGCAAGGGGACGACATAGCCTGAACCGTAACCCGACGAGAGATCGGCCGATGTATTGAACATATATTGAACATCGTGTAACATGATAAACTAAGAGATATTACCTAAAAAATTCAGACATATGCACATCCCAAGAGAGCAAGAACATGAATATATTTCTTTCAATAAAGAAATGCCACCTAACATGAATGTTTCGTCCGCAATTGTATATGTAGTCGTAGGCTTGTAGATTAAGTTTCATTCTTTTTTTTCCAGGACAAGGCATTTTCATTCATTTACTAGGAGGCATTCAACGACAACGACCTGTCAGTGTTGGAAGCTGGAACCAGAACCGAACCGAATGAGACCAAAGTCGACGATCGATGTGCTCGGGAATTGGTTCTGGTTATGGTGCTTGCCAAAGATGATTGGTAGAAAGCGTGCCACCTAAGATACAAAAGTCAACAAATCACCACGCTGCGTGTGTAGTGGTGTAATAATAAGTTATATAGATAGATATATAGAAATGCTGCAAGTAGATTTTTTGTTCGTGTTGTCACGCTGTGGGCCCGCCAGGCTGGGCATGACCGTCATCGTCACTCCATGTTGGCAAACCATAAGCCATACCCGTATACATAAGTTTCCGGTTTTCCAACGTGGGCATGCAAAAGGTACGGCCGTAATCTGTAATGGTTACTCTATTTATTTTTTCTTTTTGATTTTGACTAAAGCGCTGGGTACTCCTTGCGATTAGAGTCAGGGTATCTTCAACGCCGACCCGTAAACCTCCCGCAACGATTCGGATCGGGCTGTCTGGACCGTGGAAGCCATCCAACGCGGCCCTGTATCAGTCCCGGAGTGGTCGGACGCGATTTCTCTCGCAAACCGGAGGCAAAAGTGGAGGAGGCTTGCGGAGTCCGGACCGATCCCATGCCCGTTTCTGACCGCCTTGGCCCACCAAAAACCCCTCACCCCTCCCGCGCGTTTTCGATCCGCTCTAGAGCGTTAGCGCCCGCATTCATGCCCGCCCAGAGCGGACGCGACCACTCACTGGCGCCGGCATTGAAGCAGCACGTCGGCAGAAAGAGCGCCTCTCGCACCGCTTCCTGGTGCAGGCGACTGTTGCGCGTTCAAACGACATGACAACCACCCGTCCGTCTGTCTGCCGTCCGCATCGATGGCACGCGGTTGCGTAGGCGTCTCTTCCGGCACCACACGTCCGTCCGCCTGTCGCCCACCGGTGCTATATAAATTGCTGCCCCAGTGCCCTGGCCATAGCCACAGTCATCCCTTCCCACACCACTCCCCACCATGGATCCCTCTACGGCTAGAACTCTCTGGGATGGGCTGACGTCGGAGCAGAACAAGGCCATGGCTGCCATTACTGCCGAATGGCAGGCCGGCAGGCAGCTAGAGGACATGCAAATGGATGGCGCCTCCGACGACGTGCCACTGCCACCCTCTTCTTCCTCCGCGGCACCCTCGCCGGTACGTTGCACCCTGACCATCGGCGAGGCCCGTGCTCATTATATGGACATGGTGCAGGAGGAGCGGGGGGAGCAATTTCGAGAGGCGCATGCCGACACCAACTAAAACCACAACCTCCTCCAGGAGCATCTACAGACGGAGGAGCAGGTCGCCGGTGCCACGGCGGTCGCGCCGGACGCGGACCTGGCAGAGCAGGATGCGCTGCTCGAGTCCTACCGCTCCGCCCGTGAGATCCGCCTCGCCCGCTGGCGGTACCGGCAGCAGGGGGCAGAGGTGGCGGCCACCGACAAGGAGCGGAAGGATGATGCAGACGACGCGTTGTTCGGCGACACCAACGAGGAGGAGGCCGCGCCCCGGCACCACGACCACGAAGAAGCCAACACGTCCGCTGGCGCCGCCAGCAGCGAGGAGGAGTAGTGCACGGTAGTTTGCTGTCGCTCAGGTCCCAGGAAGGCCATCGCTCCTTCCTTCCCGTCGACGCCAAACTTGATGGGCTCACCATCTTCAGCCGATTAGTCTCTTGGCGGCGACGTCGAGGTGGATAGCTTCAGTTCCTGAGGCTCCAGAGGCGGAGGTCATGGGGGCGGAGCTGGAGAGCACCGAGGCGGAACTGGAGACGGTGAAGCTTCAGTTCTTCGGGCTGATGGCCGGAGACGGGGACTAGACGCCGGCGATCATTTAGATTAGGTATTAATTATACTTTAGAGCCCGCCTACGACCGCTTTGATGTATTTGTAATGAAATTCGTTATGTTTATATGAAATCCAGCATGTTTATATAAAATCAAGCCGTGTTTATATGAAATCTGCATTTGTTTGCATGAATTTTGTCCGATTGGTTTTGGTTATTATGAAGATGTATGTGGCTAGCGTTAGATGGCTGACTCCTGCATCCATGGACTGGTTCCCCTTATCCGCGAACGGATACGAAAAGCTTTTTACGGGTTGCCATTGAAGATGCCCTTACATAGTACTACAAATTCAGCAGCGGACATGCCCCAACAAAAGGTTGAGAGCCTACAGCCACCTTACAGCGGGAAACAACAACCACAACGAATCTGGCTCACTTGGCTACAGCAAGGATACGTTTACGACTAGCATCAGTCCACATCCTTGCCTGTGCTTGAATTGTAGAAACAATTTTTAGGGCATCTCCAATGGCGATATGCAAATTTCTTCTCGCATCTATTCATGAACAAGGGATCAGTCCGCAAACACGGAAGCGGGAGATCACCATCCAACGATGTACGCATACATTTGGGCAACAATATGAACCGGATGAAATTCTTTCAAACCGGACGAAATTCATTCAAGTTTGGATATAATTTACATTAAAGGTCGATACTTCGACCATGTAATAAAAAAAACTAAACCCTATGTCAGACGGCCACCTCGTACGCGTGGCCGCCCTGCCCTGCAGCACTGCCATCACCGTTGGTGCTCTCGTCATGGTCCCTCCAGCGGCGGAACCCGTGACAGCCTTGTTTGGCGGTTGCCTGCTGAGGGAGTCCTGGATTAGGGGGTATCCGGACAGTCAGACTATATACTTTGGCCGGACTGTTGGACTATGAAGATACAAGACTAAAGACTTCGCCCCGTGTCCGGATGGGACTCTCATTTGCGTGGAAGACAAGCTTGGCGATTCGGATATTATATTTCATTCCTTGTAACCGACTCCATGTAAACCCTAGCCCCCTCCGGTGTCTATATAAACCGGAGGGTTCAGTCCGTATGAGGACGATCACAACATTCATAATCATCATAGGCTAGCTTCTAGGGTTTAGCCTCTACGATCTCGTGGTAGATCAACTCTTGTAACACTCATATCATCAATATCAATCAAGCAGGAAGTAGGGTTTTACCTCCATCGAGAGGGCCCGAACCTGGGTAAACATTGTGTCCCTTGCCTCCTATTACCATTAGCCTTAGACGCACAGATCGGGACCCCCTACCCGAGATTCGCCGATTTTGACACCGACGTTGGTGCTTTCATTGGGAGTTCCTCTGTGTCGTCGCTGCAAGGCTCGATGGCTCCTTCAATCATCAACAACAACGCGGTCTTGGGTGAGACTTTCTCCCCCAGACAGATCTTCGTGTTCGGCGGCTTCGCACTACGGGCCAATTCACTTGGCCATCTGGAGCAGATCGACAGCTACGCCCCTGGCCATCAGGTCAGGTTCAGAAACCTCAACTACACGGCCGATATCCGCTGAGACTTGATCTTCAACGGGTTCGGGCCTATGCCAGGAGCGCCGGACAGTCACGATGAGCACGGCTTAGACCTGCTGACGGACAACGCTCGGGATATCGCCCCTGCAGGAGCCCCGGACCTAAATCCGGGGCAGATTGCGTCGCCCGAGGACGGGTGGATGGACCCCACCCGGAGGCTGCACACCCATCGGCGGTAGAGCCGAACACAGACTTCACCCCCAAGGAAGCCTGTGACACCAGACCCCCGGACTCGTATCCGACTGTAGGTTCCAGTCTGCGCACCTCTGAGCCCGCCGAATCAGGTTGGGCTCCGGTAATGGAGTTCACCGCTGCGGATATCTTCCAGCACTCGCCCTTTGGCGACATGCTAAACTCGTTAAAGTCTCTCTCTTTGTCAGGAGACTCTTGGCCGAACTATGTCAGGCTCGAGCGGGAAGCTGGCGATGAGGGAATTCGTTGCCCACCCACCACCCACTTCATAGCCACGGTCGATGATTTGACCGACGTGCTTAACTTCGACTCCGAAGACATCGACGGTTTGGACGACGATGTAGGAGAAGAACAGGAATCACCACCCACAGGGCGGTGGACAGCCACCTCTTCATATGGCATATATATGGTGGACACTCCGAAAGAAACCAATGGTGATGAGGCAATGGAGGATAACCCCTTAAAGAAGAAAGCAAAGCATGGGCATCGTCAGCGCCGCTCCAAGCCCCGCCACAACAATACCGGCACTGGAGACGAAAACAATCCAGACGGTGCCGAAGATGAATACAACCCCGATCAGCCTGCCTTCGAGCAGGCGAAGCAAGAAGACTGGTAGGTCAGCCTAGACGAACAGGCGACGGACGGGTATTCGGAGGAATACAACTACATGCCCCCCTCCGAAGACGAGATTAGCCTCGACGATGACGAGTTCGGCGTGCCTGAGGACCCCGTGGAGCAGGAGCGCTTCAAGCGCCAGCTTATGGCCACTGCGAGGAGCCTGAAAAAGAAGCAGCAGTAGCTCCAAGCTGATCAAGACCTGCTCACAGACAGATGGACAAAAGTCCTGGCAGCCGAGGAATATGGACTCGAGTGTCACACGGCTGACCGGCCACCTCGTGGCCGGGATAAAATGGCATATCAGGCCGAATACCAGCCTGCACCCCCACGCCAGTTTACTACGGCCCGGGGAAATACGCCGGACCTGCAAGACAGATTGGAAAACAACGCAGGACAACCAAGATCGATCTACGGATCACGGGGGCGTGCCACAGCACATGACGATGACCGTCATACCGAATACACTAACAATAAATCCGGTCGGGCCGAACACAACCAACCAGACTTAGTCGGACTGCGTTGTGACATAGCCCGACACAGAGGCGCCGCACACCCCCTCTGCTTCACTGATGAAGTAATGGATCATGAATTTTCAGAAGGGTTTAAACCCGTGAACATTGAATCATACGATGGCACAACAGACCCCACAGTATGGATTAAAGATTTCCTTCTCCGCATTCACATGGCCCGCGGAGACGATCTACTCGCCATCAAGTATCTTCCCCTTAAGCTCAATGGACCAGCCAGGCACTGGCTAAATAGCTTGCCGGCAGATTCCATTGGCAGTTGGGAAAACCTGGAGGACGCTTTCCTCGACAACTTCCAGGGCACATACGTGTGACCACCGGATGTTGATGACTTGAGCCACATTACCCAACAGCCCGGAGAGTCAGCCAGAAAATTCTGGACTCAGTTCCTAACTAAAAAGAACCAAATTGTCGACTGTCCGGATGCCGAAGCCCTGGCAGCCTTTAAGCATAATATCCGCGACGAGTGGCTCACCCGGCACCTCGGCCAGGAAAAACCAAAATCCATGGTGGCCCTCATGACACTCATGACACGCTTTTGCGCAGGCGAGGATAGCTGGTTGGCTCGCATCAGCACCATGCCAATAAACTCCGACACTTCAGACGTCAGCAATAATAACGGCAAGCCACGGCGCAACAGACATAAGCGTCGGAACAATGGCGATAACACTGAAGACATGTCAGTCAATGTCGGATTCAGTGGCTCAAAATTTGGTCAGCGGAAAAAGGCGTTCAAAATAAACAATCAGGGACCGTCCAGTCTGGACCGCATACTTGACCGCTCATGCCAAATTCACGGCACCCCGGATAAGCCAGCAAATCACACTAATAGAGACTGCTGGGTTTTCAAGCAGGACAGCAAGATAAATGCCGAGAACAAGGACAAGGGGCAGAAGAAATTTCCTCCCCAGGTGAAAACAGTCAACATGATCTACGCTACCCACATCCCCAAAAGGGAACGAAAGCGAGCACTACGGGCGTCTATGCGATGGAGCCAGTCGCCCCAAAATTCAACCCATGGTCAGCCTGTCCGATGACCTTTGATCGTAGGGATCACCCTACCAGCATCCGTCACGGCGGTTCGGCCACATTGGTTCTAGACCCAATCATTGACAGATTTCACCTCGCACGAGTCCTTATGGACGGAGGCAGCAGCCTGAACCTGCTTTATCAGGACACAGTGCGCAAAATGGGCATCGACCCTTCAAGGATCAAGCCCACCAAAACTACCTTTAAAGGTGTAATTCCAGGGGTAGAGGCCTGCTGCACGGGCTCCATAACACTGGAGGTGGTCTTTGGATTTCCGGATAACTTCCGAAGCGAGGAGTTAATCTTTGACATCGTCCCTTTCCATAGCGGCTATCATGCACTACTTGGACGAACCGCATTCGCTCGATTCAATGCGGTACCACACTATGCATACCTCAAGCTCAAGATGCCAAGACCTCGCGGGGTCATAACAGTCAACGGAAACATGGACCACTCTCTCCGTACAGAAGAGCATACTGCAGCCCTCGCGGCAGAAGTACAAAGCAGCTTCCCCCGGCAAACCACCAATCCGGCGACAACAACTCTAAACACCGTTAAGCAAGTCCGAAGTACCCCGCAACAGGATCGCCAGGCACGCCAAGAGCGCGACTAGCAGTCCGGCCTCTACTCCAGCCCTACTAAGGCAGCATTTGTGACGCGCGTACACAACTACGCACTCAAAATACCATGGGCATAGGCGGAGGCGCAATAGTGGCACAGTCAACAGTGCGGTTCAGCCGCAACATACTTTAATAACCCCCTTTTTCTTTCAGGAACCCGCTTTCGGGCAGCCTCTCCAGAAGAGCCGGATTATCGGACTTTCACAGGAGAGAAATCCAAGGAGGCAAAAGGCGTCGTGCACAAAGGGAATACCCAGGTGGAATCTATTCACGATTGTTAATACCTGTTTTATATACCTATATCCGGCCTGCCCTTGGATAGGACATGTCAAATAGTCCTATTTACCTCTGCTTAATGCATTAACTGTAAAACATACGCTTAGACGTATTGTACATCGATGGGAGATTATATACAGCGTCAGCTTATTATTCCTATCTGCACATTTTTTTCTATAAATGTTTATTTACTATTGCATCCGTACACTTTGGTACGTCAGTTTGCCAGGGGCTTCTTATGGCGCCCCATAATACGGCAAGACAAGTCCGAACCCTTTCAACAGTGCGGCACCCCGAACTTATAGCACTATATGCATCAACTCCGAATCATGTCTTGGATCAATAGTTGGGTTAGCCCGGCTCCCTTGTTTTGGTACCTTACGTTCCGTTATATCGGCTAAGGTAGCGCATGGAGAACTACTGCGATTGTGTCCCGGTTCTTCCAGACGAGCACCTCAGTAGAGAAAGCCGAAAACTAACCGGCATGATGTGGTGAGAGCTGGTCGCTGTTCGAGAGGTCTTAAAATCCTTAAGGATTTTTCCGCTTTAGGCGAGGAATCGGCCTCGTCCGATTTAGGCGTATATAGCGCCCCAATTCAGCCTTCCGAATTCTAGGGGCTTCACCGAAATATAAAATTGTAGACTTCTATGGCTAAGTGAAAGTTATAAAGCCGCATAGTACGATTGCCTTGTTCGCTATGCCAGACACCTCCTTTAGGGACTAAATATTTGGATAAAGAGTGTCTGGGTTTTCCACGAACACCCCAGTACTAGTTACATGGGGGAGGAAGCCGACAACTGGCCTACTTTCAGAATTTTATAAACAACCGCACAGAAGGTAATATTTTAAATCAAACAACGCTATATAGTGCAAGTAACTTCGTTTTTATATTACAAAAATGACAGAAGTTAATTCACCCCAAGATCATGTCCTTGGTACATTCATCGGCCACGAGACGAGCGCCTTTCATAACGCCATCATAATATTTTTCGGGACAGCGATGTGCCTTGCCCTCTGGCGGTCCATCCTTCACCAGCTTCTCCGCGTCCAGCTTGCCCCAATGCACCTTCGCACGAGCAAAGGCTCGGCGGGCACCCCCAATGCAAACGGACCACTTGATCACTTCCAACCGCGGACAGGCATCCACCATCCGCTTTATCAGGCCTAAGTAGCTGGCGGGCAAGGGCTCACCAGGCCACAGCCGGACTATGAAATCTTTCATAGCCACTTCAGCCGCCCTGTGGAGTTCAACCAACTGCTTCAGTTGGTCACTCAGGGGCATCGAATGTTCGGCTCCAGCATACTGGGACCATAACAGCTTCTCCGTTGAGCTCCCCTCCTCGGCGCGGTAGAACTCCGCAGCATCAGATATGCTACGTGGCAGATCTGCGAATGCCCCTGGAGAGCTCCGAATTCGGGTTAGTAAAAGAAACGCCTCCTCCACATGCTTGCTTTGCATGAAAAATGCCTTACCCGCTGCTATATTCTTAGCCGCTTGGATTTCCTGCTGGGCCTTTTCGGTTTCGACCTTGGCGTCTTTCATGCTCAAAAGGGCCTTCGCAAGCTCAGACTCCTTCGTCTTGAAGTCACACTCCAAGGACTCGAACTTCTTGCTGAGCTCCTGGAGATCTTGTTGTACCTCGCCCACCCTAGCATTCTGCTTTTCACACTCAATGAGCTCCGCGACCACCTTGTTTTCGGCCTTGGATAGCGCTTTTTCAGGGACGCCACTTCGGTCATGGCCCCTATTGCAAAAATCATGACGCTTTCTTAGGGTCACCAATTTTTTCTATTCTTTATGATATGTGAACGGGGTATTACTCACCTTTGTTCTCTTCGAGCCGCCTCTTCGCGAGGCCGAGCTCTCCATGGGCCTGCTCTAGGTCTCGTTTGAGTCCGCGACCTTGGTTGTGCGGGCAGCAGCGGCAACCAGCACTGCCTGTTTTCATGCACACCTACTATTAAACTCCTGTGGATTATAATTGACCCTCCGTTTGGCTTTTCACTCCGAACACCAAACAGAGTATCAGGGGCTACTACCTATCGGGTGATAACTTCACACATTTTTGATTACTTACCTCAAAGCCTATTAGAAGGCTGGTGCAGGCCTCGGTTAGTCCGCTCTTGGCGGACAGAACCTTCTGAATCACCGCACTCATAAGAGTACGGTGCTCTTCATCCATGGAAGCACCGCAAAGCGCTTCCAGAAGACTATCCAACGCCTCTGGCGTAACGGAAGTCATCGGCACGGATGGCTCGCCCTCCTTAGCGAGGGGCTGCCTGCCCGAATCCAGAGCCTTTGGAGGTTCCGGTACAGTGTCTGGCTGGGAGCCCAACTTGGTGCGGCTCCCGTCGGCACAGTCTGCGGGGTTCTTGCGCCCCGTGATCCCGGCGTCTGGGGTTTCTCTGCGGGGCGTCTCCAGAGTCGCCTCCCCTAGCTCACGGAGCCTTTGGGACAACACCTCCGTGTCGTCCGCAGGCCGAGGGGAAGTGGCCGTTGGGAACGAATTCATCGCTGAATCGCTCAAAGACCCATCCGAAGAAGATACCTCGGGATGGGCCCTGGCCGGACTGCACATGCGTGTTCGGCGTTACAATAGACAATGAAGCAAAGTCGCACTAAAGTACAATGGAAGTACGGATACTTACGATCTCACTAGGGGCTTCCCCCTGGGCAGCCACTCCTCCTCCCTGAAGGCGGCCGTGGTGGAATAATCTGGAAGGGACACCTTTCCCTTCTTGGGTGTCCTAGCCTCCCCCTCCGGGGCGTCTCTCCTTTTCTTCTCCTCCCCAGTGCGGGGAGGTGGCATTTCTTTGTGATCCTCCCTGCCTGCGCGGGAGGAATCCGCCTCGTCGTCCTCGGACGACGAGCCTATGACGGCCTTGTGCCGGGGACCCTTCCTGGTCCCCTGGGCCGCCCTTTTAGACCCTTCGGCCTCTCCGGATGGGGAGGCCCTTTCTTTCTCCTCCTCCCCTCTGTGGGAGGAGTGTGCCTCGTCATCTTAGGATGAGGCGTCTTGTACGGCCTTGCACCGGAGACCCTTCCTGGTCCCTGGGGCCTTCTTTTCGGCCTTCTTCTCCGGCGCCTTACAAGGCGCCGGGACTAGCATCTCCGTCAGAAGAGCGGTTGCCGGACCTTCTGGTAGAGGAGCCGGATAGTCGATCCGCTCCGCCGTCTCCACGTACTCCTAATTGAGTACACACGATGACTTAATATCCTCCCATGAGAATGCTTGGAAAACTACATCTGGTGGTGGTTAGAAAACTCATCGGACAAGGGGGCCGCGCGGCGTGGAGTCCACGGTCCTCAGACGTGGGAGGAGGTGTTTCGGTACCCTTACACAGGACCTTCCATGCGCCCTTAAGTGTCATGCCATAGAGCTCTCGTAGTGTCCGGTGTTCGGCCGAGACAAACTCCCACAGATTAAAAGCCCGTCTTTGGCACGGAAGAATTCGGCCGACGAGCATGACCTGGACTATGTTGACAAGCTTGATGTTCTTGTCAATCATTTTTTTGATACAGTTTTGGAGTCCGGTCAGCTCCGCAGGCTCGCCCCAGGCCAGGCCCTTCTTTTCCCAGGAGGTGAGCCGCATGGGAATTCCGGATCGGAATTCGGGGGCCGCCCCACAGTTGGCGTCGCGCGGCTCGGTGATGTAGAACCACCCCGATTGCCACCCTTTGACGGTCTCCATGAAGGAGCTGTCAAGCCAGGTGACGTGGGGCATCTTGCCCACCATGGCGCCTCCGCACTCCGCTTGCTGGCCGCTCACCATCTTCGGCTTTACGCAGATGGTTCATAGCCACAAGCCAAAGTGAGGTTTGATGCGGAGGAAGGCCTCACACACGACGATAAACGCCGAGATGTTGAGGACGAAATTTGGGGCTAGATCATGGAAATCTAGCCCGTAATAGAACATGAGCCCGCGGACGAAGGGATGAAGTGGAAATCCCAGTTGACAGACAAAGTGGGCGAGAAACACGACCCTCTCGTGGGGTTCCAGAGTTGGAATGATCTGCCCTGCGTCCGGTAGCCGGTGCGCGATGTGTGCGGCCACGTATCCGGCCGCCCGAAGCTTCGCAATGTGCTCCTCCTTCACGGTGGAGGCCACCCACTTGCCTCCTGCTCCAGACATGTTTGGTTGTGCGGAGAAGGCATGGACTAGGGGGCTGGAGCTTGAGGAGGCAAGAATGGATTAGCGAAGGAGGAAGAAGGCGTGGGTGAAAATGGGGAACTCTTATCCCTTTATAGAGGCGATGAAATCGGTGCGCCTCCCCACTTGCCCGTTGAGGGTCGCTTATTTCCCAAGCGCCACGATAGATGGCGCGGTTGGGTTACCCATACCCGTATTGATGGGAATCCCGTGATAAGAGGACATGATCTCTGCTTTGACAAGACGTGCCGAGGAAACCGCCTCGCAATATGCGCTGTGGCTGGTTGTGGGAAAACGATTCAAATAATGACTCGACCATGGTGTCATGTCACACCGTACAAAAATTGTCAGCATATTACATTTGTGAAATATCATTCTCTCTACGGTGGTATGCGAAGATCATCTAGCAGATCCGGACATGGTTTAAGTGTTCGATAATTACTTTGGAGTATTCGGAGATGGAACCCGCCTTGCAATGCCGAAGACAAACTGCGCGCCGGACTCATCGTCATTGAAGCCTGGTTCAGGGGCTATTGAGGGAGTCCTGGATTAGGGGGTATCCGGACAGCCGGACTATATACTTTGGTCGGACTGTTGGACTATGAAGATACAAGACTCAAGACTTCTCCCCGTGTCCGGATGGGACTCTCCTTTGCATGGAAGACAAGCTTGGCGATTCGGATATTATATTTTTCTTCCTTGTAACCGACTCCATGTAAACCCTAGCCCCCTCCGGTGTCTATATAAACCGGAGAATTCAGTCCGTATGAGGACGATCACAACATTCATAATCATCATAGGCTAGCTTCTAGGGTTTAGCCTCTAGGATCTCATGGTAGATCAACTCTTGTAACACTCATATCATCAATATCAATCAAGCAGGAAGTAGGGTTTTACCCCCATCGAGAGGGCCCGAACCTGGGTAAACATTGTGTCCCTTGCCCCCCGTTACCATTAGCCTTAGACGCATAGATCGGGACCCCCTACCCGAGATCCGCCAGTTTTGACATCAACACCTGCCACTCGCGTAGGAGCTGCTCCGCCTCCTGATGCGCTATGCGAAGTGTCGGTGCGACCACTGCCAATTTTGGCTTCGGAGCCCTGGCGACGGCCTTGCCGCGACCGACATTGCTGGAGCAGCCGCTAAGTGACCACTCCTCGCTGATCTTGGCAATTTTGCTGTCAAGGCGACGGCGGCAGCTGGCGACAGTGTCCGCGGTGGTCAGGGTGCAGTCAAGCACCCACACGGCGGCGAGGTCAGAGTCGTTGCAGATCCATTCCGGTGCCACGTCGCTCTTGGCGAATGCGGAGCAGTGACAAGCATTGCGCCAGTCGTACCTCACCTACTGCCTTGCCGCGCGCTCCGCCTCGTATACAATGGCCCTTGAGCCTGAGGCACCGTTGTAACCGCCTCCTTCAAGGTAGTGGTGGAGGCGGACCCACACCGTCTTAATCGCGGGTGGAAGCTCGTCCTTGATGGCAAGGCGTCGACGAGGGTGTGTCAATGCGACCGTACCGGCTGCGCGACGGAGACACCGCTGTGGTGCGGGGGCGACAATGACTTCCTTCAGGCGGCGTCCGATCTGGACATGGCAGTTGTGCTGGGGCGAGTCCGGCTCGTCCTTGATAGGCCAGAGCAGGGACGTCGGCTCGTGCTTCACGCGGTGGAACAACGGGGATGACGGTTCCTTCTTGACGCACACCGGCAATGGTGGTGATGGGCCCATGTGATGAAGCGACTGCTCCGTCATTATCTCGATCTAACATATGAAATCCACGTCCATCAGAGTGGCCTCCTTGAGGAGTCGGGGCGGCGGCGGCGGTGCCTGGTCCTCCTTGTCACCGTAGGAGATGAGGATCTCCTCTATGGCAGAGGAGCTGGCCTTCGTGGATGCCCACGAGCCAGGAGAACATGGGCAGCGGCGCCAAAACCGCCAGAAGAGCAGCTTCCACCCACTCTTCCTACTAGCACAGAGCACCATGACTTCGGCATCGCCGCCACTAGGCTTAGAGAGGACAAGGGGCTTGGGCACGGAGATGGGGGAGGGGAGTGGGGGAGCTCAGGGAGGGGGGAGTGTGCCTCTATGTGTTGCTAGTATACGATTTAAATAATCGCGGCCAGGCCAGGCGAAGGGGTGGTCAGCCCACTTCAATGTGGCGCAGCGGCCAGAGTTTGTTACTCGGGATGCCTGAGAGGCCACGTCCGTCAACGTCGACCTCCCGTCTAGTCAAATCGCGACATCATTGTCGGCCGCTGCATGCTCTAAGCCAGCATGAATGCGGCGCGACAAGCAGCACAAGCGTTCAATGGAAAGTGCGGGAAAGGTGGGTGGGGATTTTTGGTCGGCCAGGGCAGTCGGATGCGGACTTGGGAGCGGTCCAGACACCCGCAACCCCCCCACCACCACCACGCTCACATGTTTGTCTCTGTTTTGTGCGAGAAAGTACGTCTGGACCACCGGCAGACTGATAAAGGCCCGCGTTGGATGGCACAACACGTTCGTACCACGCATTCCGGAGTTATGTGGGCGGTTTGAGGGCCGGTGTTGGAGATGCCCTTACTGAGCAATTTTTGCATGAATACCCGCATGGTCCTCCTCTTTCATGTATTCCACCACACTAGTGCGATGATCAGCTACCGAGCTCCATGGGTCAATCATTTGCTTTTTACTGATGATAGACTTATATTCATGAAAGATGATCAACAATGTGCAAACTGTTTGAGCAACATTTTGCAAGTGTATGGTGCGGCCTCTGGACATTGTGTTAACAGAGATAAGAGTGCAATATATTTCAGCCCTAACACTATTGACACTAGCAGGCAAGTTATCAAGACTACGCGCGATATTCATGTCGAGGCATTTACTAAGAGATAAATTGGCCTTCCTGATGACCCACAAGTATAGGGGATCTATCGTAGTCCTTTCAATAAGTAAGAGTGTCGAACCCAACGAGGAGCAGAAGGAAATGACAAGCGGTTTCAGTAAGGTTTTCTCTGCAAGCACTGAAATTGTAGGTAACAGATAGTTTTGTGATAAGATAATTTGTAACGGGTAACAAGCAATGAAAGTAATAAAGTGTAGCAAGGTGGCCCAATACTTTTTGTAGCAAAGGACAAGCCTGGACAATTTCTTATAATGAGAAAAGCGCTCCCGAGGACACATGGGAATTATCGTCAAGCTAGTTTTCATCACGCTCAAATGATTCACGTTCGATACTTTCATAATTTGATATGTGGGTGGACCAGTGTTTGGGTACTGCCCTTACTTGGACAAGCATCCCACTTATGATTAACCCCTATTGCAAGCATCTGCAACTATAAAATATGTATTAAGGTAAACCTAACCACAACATTAGACATATGGATCCAAATCAGCCCCTTACGAAGCAATGCATAAACTAGGGTTTAAGCTTCTGTCACTCTAGCAACCCATCATCTACTTATTACTTCCCAATGCCTTCCTCTAGGCCCAAACAATGGTGAAGTGTCATGTAGTCGACGTTCACATAACACCACTAGAGGAGAGACAACATACATCTCATCAAAATATCGAACGAATACCAAATTCACATGACTACTAATAGCAAGACTTCACCCATGTCCTCAGGAACAAATGTAACTACTCACAAAGCATATTCATGTTCATAATCAGAGGAGTATTAATATGCATTAAGGATCTGAACATATGATCTTCCACCAAGTAAATCAATTAGCATCAACTACAAGGAGTAATCAACACTACTAGCAACCCACAGGTACCAATTTGTGGTTTTGATACAAGATTGGATATAAGAGATGAACTAGGGTTTTGAGAGGAGATGGCGTTGGTGAAGATGTTGATGGAGATTGACCCCCTCCCGATGAGAGGATCATTGGTGATGACAATGGTGATGATTTCCCCCTCCCGGAGGGAAGTTTCCCCGGCAGAATAGCTCCACCGGAGCCCTAGATTAGTTCCGCCAAGGTTCCGCCTCGTGGCGGCGGAGTTTCGTCCTGTAAGCTTTCTTATGATTTTTTTCAGGGTAAACGCCTTCATATAGCAGAAGATGGGCACCGAAGGGCCACTAGGGGGCCCAGGAGACAGGGGGCGTGCCCAGTAGGGGTGGGCACGCCCCCACCCTCCTGGCCAGGGTGTGGGCCCCCTCTAGTGTTTTCTTCACTGAATAATTCTTATTAATTCCAAAAATAACTTCCGTCGAGTTTCAGGATTTTTGGAGCTGTGCAGAATAGGTTTCCAATATTTGCTCCTTTTCCAGCCAGAATTCCAGCTGCCGGCATTCCCCCTCTTCATGGTAAACCTTGTAAAATAAGAGAGAATAGCCATAAGTATTGAGACATAATGTGTAATACAGCCCATAATGCAATAAATATTGACATAAAAGCATGATGCAAAATGGACGTATCAACTCCCCCAAGCTTAGACCTCGCTTGTCCTCAAGCAGAAGCCGAAATCGAAAAATATGTCCACATGTTTAGAGATAGAGGTGTCGATAAAAATAAAATAAAGACATGAGGGCATCATGATCATTCTTATAACAGCAACATATATATATATTGTCATATGATTTCTTATGCTCTAGTAACAATCAATTCACAATGTCAAGTATAGTTCAGAAACTTCATTGAGGACTAACAAACTATAATCTCAGTCATTGAAGCAATTGCAATTTATCATAACATCAGAAAGAGTCAAGAATAGAGCCTTTCAGCAAGTCCACATACTCAATTATCATATAGTCTTCTACAATTGCTAACACTCACGCAATACTTGTGGTTATGGAGTTTCAACCGGACACTGAGAAAGATAGGGGCTTATTGTGTTGCCTCCCAACGTATTCACCTTTGGGTGATGTCAACAGTAATAATTCATGCTAACTTACATCCAATTGGATATATATATCAGGATCTTTCAAACATGAGGAGCTTGCCAAAGGATAAAATGAAAAAGGGAAAGGTGAAGATCACCTTGACTCTTGCATAAAGTAAAAGACATAAAGTAAAAGATAGGCCCTTCGCAGAGGGAAGCAGATGTTGTCATGTGCTTTTAGGGTTGGATGCACAAAATCTTAATGCAAAAGAACATCACTTTATATTGCCACTTGTGATATGAACCTTTACTATGTAGTCCGTCGCTTTTATTACTTCCATATCACATGATTGTATAAAGCTTATTTTCTCCGCACTAACAAGTCATACATATTTAGAGAGCAATTTTTATTGCTTGCAACATGACAACTTACTTGAAGGACCTTACTCAATCCATTGGTAGGTATGGTGGACTCTCATGGCAAAACTGGGTTTAAGGATATTTGGAAGCACAAGTAGTATCTCTACTTGGTGCGAGGAATTTTGGCTAGCATGAGGGGGAAGGGCAAGCTCAACATGTTGGGAAGATCAATGACAATATACTTTAACTGAGATGTGAGAAAACATAGACCATTACATTGTCTTCCTTGTCCAACATCAACTCTTTTAGCATGTCATACTTAATGAGTGCTCACAATCATAAAATATGTCCAAGATAGTATGTTTATATGTGAAAACCTCTCTTTCCTTATTACTTCCTATTAATTGCAATGATGACCAAAACTACGTTTGTCAACTCTCAACAACTTTTATGCCTCATACTTTTTTTGTGTGAAGTCATTACTATCCATAAGATCAATATGAGCTCTTTTATTCTTTTTATTCTTTCTACTTTCTCAAGATCATAGCAAGATAGCAAAGCCCTTGACTCAACACTAATATTTATTATAGATAGCTCACGAACTCGATTACATAAAGAGATCACAAAGCAAAACTCAAAACTGCTTGATACCAAAACTTCAATCTACTAGATCAAGATATTACTAAAAGGATCGAACTGAGTAAAACGGTAAAGATAGGAGTGTGATGGTGATACAATACCGGGGCACCTCCCCCAAGCTTGGCAGTTGCCAAGGGGAGTGCCCATAACCATCTGATTATGTCCTCGGAGGTGATGGAGGTGGTGATGATGATGGTGGATAATCGCACATTGAGCATAAAAGCTCCTCCAACTTGCGGATGATGCCCTTGAGTCCGACAATATGATCCTTCAACAAAATATTTTCTTGCGTGAGATACTTGTTTTGTATGCGATCTAACTCAATCATCTTGAAAGCTTCAATCTCAGTTGGAGTAAAGAGGTTAGGTAGAGGTTGAGGGATGTCTTCTTCTTCCACCGTCGGAGCTTGATCCTCCATGGCCTTCTTGATCCCTTCATCCTTGTTGATCTCCTCCAGTTCTTCTCTTTTCAGCTCTATCTTCAATAGCCAAGCGTCCTTGTCTTCATTGTTGAAGGAGGGTGACGTCATGGTGCTCTAGATCTATCAGAAAAACAGCTCGAAATGAAAGCAGAGGAGTTTTGCGTGATAAAGTGGTCAAAACCTTCGGGAGATTATATAATGAATTTTTACCGACCAAAATACGTAACGTGCTAGAAAACAGAGTCCAGGAGGTACACGGCCACGAGACAGGGGGCGCGCCCAGTAAGGGTGGGCGCGCCCTCCACCCTCATGGAGGCCTCGTGTCCTTCCCGGGTTACTTCTTTCTTTCCAAAATTCTTAAATATTCCAAAATGGAGAAAAATTGTCATAAGAACTTTTTTGGAGTCTGTTTACTTACCGTACCACATACCTATTCCTTTTCGGAGTCTGAAACGTTCAGGAAAGTGTCCCTTATGTATTCCTTCGGGGTTACGGTTTCAATAATATTGGTTTCAACATTGATAGGATTACCTAAGATATAATGTTTGATTATTTGACCGTTCACCACCCTCGGACTTGTGCCTTCGAAGTTGTTGATTTTTATGGCACTGGAACGATAGACCTTCTCGATAACGTAAGGACCTTCCCATTTAGAGAGAAGTTTTCCTGCAAAAATTCTTAAACGAGAGTTGAATAATAACACACAATCACCTACGTTAAATTCTCGCTTTTGTATCCTTTTGTCATGCTAGCGTTTGACTTTTTCTTTGAACAGCTTGGCATTCTCATAGGCTTGGGTTCTCCATTCATCAAGTGAGCTAATATCAAACAACCTCCTCTCACCGGCAAGTTTGAAGTCATAGTTGAGCTCTTTAATAGCCCAATATGCTTTATGTTCAAGTTCAAGAGGTAAGTGACATGCTTTTCCATAAACCATCTTATACGGAGACATACCCATAGGATTTTTATATGCAGTTCTATAGGCCCATAATGCATCATCAAGTTTTTTGGACCAGTTCTTTCTAGATCTATTGACAGTCTTTTGCAAAATTAATTTGAGCTCTCTATTGCTCAACTCTACTTGACCACTAGACTACGGGTGATAAGGAGATGTGATTCTATGATTAACATCATACTTAGCAAGCATCTTACGGAAAGCACCATGAATAAAATGTGAACCACCATCAGTCATAAGATATCTATGGACTCCAAACCTCAGAAAAATAACTTCTTTAAGCATTTTAATAGAAGTGTTATGATCAACACTACTAGTTGGAATAGCTTCTACCCACTTAGTAATGTAATCAACAGCAACTAAAATATGTGTGTAACCATTAGAGGTAGGAAAAGGTCCCATATAATCAAAGCCCCAAACATCAAATGGTTCAATAACAAGAGAATAATTCATAGGCATTTCTTGACGTCTACTAATATTACCAATTCTTTGACAATCATCACAAGATAAGACAAACTTACGAGCATCTTTGAAGAGAGTAGGCCAATAAAAACCAGATTGCAATACCTTATGTGCAGTTCTATCTCCAGCGTGGTGTCCTCCATATGATTCGGAGTGACACTTGCGTAGGATCTGTTCATGTTCATGCTCAGGTACACAACGTCTAATAACACCATCTACTCCTTCTTTATAAAGGTGGGGGTCATCCCAGAAGTAGTGTCTTAAATCATACAAGAACTTTCTCTTTTGTTGGTATGTGAAATTAGGTGGTATGAATTTAGCAACAATGTAATTAGCATAATCAGCATACCAAGGAGCAGTACGAGAAACATTAATGACCGCTAATTGTTCATCAGGAAAGCTATCATCAATAGGTAGTGGGTCATCAAGAACATTCTCTAACTTAGACAAGTTGTCTGCAACGGGGTTCTCAACTCCCTTTCTATCAATAATATGCAAATCAAATTCTTGGAGCAAGAGAACCCATCTAATAAGTCTACGCTTAGCATCTTTCTTTTCCAAAAGATATTTAATAGCAGCATGATCAGTGTGAATAGTAACTTTGGAATCAACGATATAAGGTCTGAACTTATCACATGCAAACACAACTGCTAAGAACTCTTTTTCAGTAGTATCATAATTTCTCTAGGCAGTATCAAGAGTTTTACTAGCATACTGGATAACATTCAATTTCTTATCAACTCTTTGCCCTAGAACAACACCTACAGCATAATCACTAGCATCACACATAATTTCAAAGGGTAAATTCCAATCAGGTGGCTGAATAATAGGTGCGGTGATCAAAGCTTTCTTAAGTATTTCAAATGCTTCTACACAATCATCATCAAAGACAAAAGGAATATCTTTTTTGCAATAAATTAGTCAGAGGCCTAGAGATTTTAGAAAAGTCCTTAATGAACCTCCTATAAAAACCGGCATGACCAAAGAAACTTCTTATACTTTTTATGTCCTTGGGACATGGCATCTTTTCAATAGCATCAACTTTAGCTTTATCAACTTCAATAACTCTCTCGGAAATCTTATGCCCCAAGACAATGCCTTCATTAAACATAAAGTGGCACTTTTCCCAATTCAACACGAGACTAGTGTCTTCACATCTCTGCAAAACTCGATCAAGGTTGCTCAAGCAATCATCAAAAGAGGATCCATAAACGGAGAAATCATCCATGAATACCTCACAAATCTTTTCACAAAAGTCAGAGAATATAGCCATCATGCATCTTTGAAAGGTAGCAGGTGCATTACATAAACCAAAAGGTATACGTCTATAAGCAAAAGTACCAAAAGGGCAAGTGAAAGTAGTTTTTGATTGATCCTCTGCTGACACAGCTATTTGAGAGAAACCAAAATAACCATCTAGAAAGCAGAAATGTGTGTGTTTGGATAATCTTTCTAGCATTTGATCAATAAAAGGTAAAGGGTAATGATCTTTCTTAGTAGCTTTATTTAACTTACGAAAATCAATTACCATCCTATAACCTGTAATAATTCTTTGCGGGATCAATTCATCTTTATCATTAGGAACGACAGTAATACCTCCCTTCTTAGGAACGCAATGGACAAGACTTACCCAATCACTATCAGCAACGGGATAAATTATACCTGCCTCAAGGAGCTTTAGTATCTCCTTTCTTACCACTTCTTTCATCTTAGGATTCAATCGTTGTTGAGGATCTCTAACTGGTTTGGCATCTTTCTCCACTTTAATTTTGTGTTGGCATAGAGTGGGACTAATGCCCTTAAGATCATCTAGAGTATATCCAATAGCAGCACAGTGCTTCTTCAGAGTTTTCAATAATCTTTCTTCTTCTTGTTCTGAAAGGTTAGCACTAATAATAACAGGATATATTTTCTTTTCATCAAGATAAGCATACTTAAGATTATCAGGTAATGGTTTGAGCTCAAACACGGGATCACCCTTGGGTGGAGGGGGGTCCTATTGGGGATATGATTATTAGGTATGACTCACCCAGGAGGGGCCGGGTTATACCTGTGAGTATTTTTGAAGCCCAAGACCAAGGTTGAAGACGACAGTTCAGGAAGGGCCCATAAGCCCAGAGGTGACTTAGGGCCCATAGTGATAAACCGCCATGTATGCATTACTTGTATTGTAAGACAAGGAATATTAAGAGACCAAGCCGGACACTGTTTATGAGCCGGCCGGGACTCTGTAGAGCCGCTGGGCATCGACCTCTGTATATAAAGGGATGACCTGGCGGCGGGTCAGGGCAAGGAACATCAACTCAAGAGCTAGGTCAAGCGATTTGCTCCCTATGTCGTGGAAATATCGCGTCAGATGTCCTCGTGAAAGGACTTAGTCGTGGAGCCATCGCGACGGGTTAGCTTAAAGGGGTTAAACCGGACCAAGGCCACGAGGGATTTTATACTAGTTCGGCCCCTTCGATGAAGGTAAAGGCCTACGTCTAGTTGTGATGGGATTATTGGGGTCTCGATAACCAGGGAGCTAAACATGCTATGCCTGGCTCTCGAGTTGTTGTTTCTTGTCCCTGAACCGCCGTCGGGTCGTCCCCTTATATACACGGGTTAACGCCCTGTCGGTCTACAGAGTCCCGAGGCCGGCTCATACAAGTGTCCGGCTCGGTTTCTCCTTTCCTTATCTTACAATACAAGTTACATGACTATGGCGGTTTACCACTAAGGGCCCTAATCCGCCTTTGGGCTCCGGGCCTCTAAGCTTTATCAGTAAAGTGCCATATTCTGAGTCTTCGTTGGCTTCAATATAGTTGAGGGTGAACCGGCCCCTCCTGGGTGGTTTACACTCAGTACTTATATCCCCAACATTAGGCCCCAGATTGATTTGAACCTGTTCATGTCAATCTTCAGTACTTAGAAAAATCTTGTAAACATCTTCCTTCATTTCTCGTGAACCGCCATGATGTCTTTCGCTTATAAACTTTGTTAAACCGCCATGACGTCATCCTCTGAACACAGCAACGGATCATCATGACGTCATCTCTATAAAAATGATTAAAAAGATTCTCTTCATTAATGGTATCCCGAAAATCGAGGTGATAGCTGCGCCCCTTGCCGCTTTGGACTCCTCGATTCCCGCGCCTGTCGCTTATCTTCTGCCCTGTTATAAATAAGACCGACAAGTCCTTCCATTTTCTCCCCTTTCTTCTTGTCTTCCTCCTCGCGACCCGAAGAGCCCTAGCTCCGCCGTCGCCGGCGACCTTTGAATCTGCACCGACCAAGGCCGCTGCTTCACTGATATGACCATTTTGCATCATTCTTTTATGACAATATTTATTGCATTATGGGCTGTTATTTCACGTTATGTCACAATACTTATGGCTATTCTCTCTTATTTTACAAGCTTTACATGAAGAGGGAGAATGCCAGCAGCTGGAATTCTGGGCTGGAAAAGGAGTAAACGTTGGAGGCCTATTCTACGCAACTCCAAAAGTCCTGAAACTCCATGGAACACCTTAAAATAAATAAAGAAAAATCGTCGCCAAAGATGAAGGCCAGGGGGCGCCCCCCTGGGGTGCCCCCCTACCTCGTGGCCCCCTGGTGGCTCTCCGACGCCCATCTTCTCCTATATGAAGTCTTTCAATGAGAAAAAAATAAGAAGCAACCTTTCGGGACGAGACTCCGCCGTCACGAGGCGGAACCTTGCCGGAACCAATCTAGGGCTCTGGCAGAGCTGTTCTGTCGGGGACAATTCCCTCCGGGAGGGGGAAATCATCACCAACGCTCCTCTCATCGGGAGAGGGCAATCTCCATCAACATCTTCACCAGCACCATCTCATCTCCAAACCCTAGTTCATCTCTTGTATCCAATTCTTGTCTCCAAGTCCGGAATTGGTGCTAGTAGTTTGCTAGTAGTGTTGATTACTCCTTGTAGTTGATGCTAGTTGGTTTATTTGGTGGAAGATCATATGTTCAGATCCTTTATGCACTTTATTACCCCTCTGATTATGAACATGAATATGCTTTGTGAGTAATTACGTTTGTTCCTGAGGACAAGGGAGAAGTCTTGCTATTAGTAGTCATGTGAATTTGGTATTCGTTCGATATTTTGATGAGATGTATGTTGTCTAGCCTCTAGTGGTGTTATGTGAACGTCGACTACATAACACTTCACCATTATTTGGGCCTAGAGGAAGGCATTGGGAAGTAATAAGTAGATGATGGGTTGCTAGAGTGACAGAAGCTTAAACCCTAGTTTATGCATTGCTTCGTAAGGGGCTGATTTGGATCCATATGTTTCATGCTATGGTTAGGTTTACCTTAATACTTTTGTTGTAGTTGCGGATGCTTGCAATAGAGGTTAATCATAAGTGGGATGCTTGTCCAAGTAAGGGCAGTACCCAAGCACCGGTCCACCCACATATCAAATTATCAAAGTACCAAGCGCGAATCATATGAGCGTGATGAAAACTAGCTTGACGATATTCCCATGTGTCCTTGGGAGCGCTTTTCCTATTATAAGAGTTTGTCCAGGCTTGTCCTTTTCTACAAAAAGGATTGGGCCACCTTGCTGCACTTTATTTACTTTTGTTACTTGTTGCTCGTTACAATTATTCTTATCACAAAACTATCTGTTGCCACTTATTTCAGTACTTGCAGAGAATACCTTGCTGAAAAACGCTTATCATTTCCTTCTGCTCCTCGTTGGGTTCGACACTCTTACTTATCGAAAGGACTACGATAGATCCCCTATACTTGTGGGTCATCAATCACCCTGTTTGTTCCAGAAACCTTGCAACACTCCTCCGCCGCTGAGTGGCCCTGGTAAGTTCTTTTTCCTATAACCCTAGATCTCCATTAGGGCTTTCGAGTTCATCTGTGTTCCTCGTCGTTTATCAGTGCTTCTCCACCCTTCTTTTAGCCTTTTTCCTGAATTTATGTACGTCTAATAGCTTTGATCCGCGGCCAGATCCATAGTTTTAGTTCACCATACCATAGCGTCTTGCTGTTCCTGGAGAGACTCCATCAGGATCTTCTATGTTCCTCTTAGCGCCATTGTAGAGCTCAGGAAAATTTTCCTTATTTAACCACGGTAGATCCAAAATTATACTGCCATATTGTGAAACCTGTTTCTGTAATTATTTAGTAGATTTTCAGCTCTAGCTCTTCTGCCTAAGGGCGGTTTAACTTTTAATAGTCAATCCGCCATACACCATTAGCCCTCACTTAAACCGCCAGCTTGACTTGAATAGCAATTTTCCAGTTTAACACTGATTAGTACAGTTGAACCGTCAATTGTAAACCGGCCTTCATTTTTTCCTTTACAGTTTGCCTTTCAAGATGACCAAACAATTCTTTGCTTGCAACTGGGTTCCGTCCCGGATCACGGAGACACAAATCAATGGATATGTTACCACTGGCGCTTTGGCCGCAAAAAGGGTTCTTCATTGGCGTGTCCCGGGCCCTGAATGTCCTCCTGAACCTCAAGATGGAGAGGTGATTGTCTTTATGCAACACTAAGACCGGGGATTCAGCCCGCCCGGATCAAAAAAATTCCGGGATGTCCTTGCGAGCTTTCAACTCCATCCAAAAGATATTGGACCAAATTCTGTGTCCAATATATGCAATTTTCAAGTGTTCTGTGAAGTTTACCTTCAAGAAGAACCATCTGTGGAGCTTTTTCGGGATTTTTTCCATTTAAACCGCCGTACAGATTTCTCTGATGGTCCCAACACGGAACTTGGTGGGGTATCAATCCAAAAGAGAAAAGAAGTTGATTTCCCTCATGCAAAGCATCACAGCCATCCCAAAGATTGGAACCAAACTTTGTTTTATTGTCAGAACACTGCCCCTGCTAGAGAAAATCCTCTGCCGGGTTACCGCCCTTACCGGCTTAGCAATGGACACCCATTAACTCTACGCTTAACTGCCACAGAATGGAAAACTTATGCACCTCAAATCGCCAAGCTCCAGGCTCTCCTGGCCAACAGTTTGACTGGTATTGATCTCGTCTACTGCTGGGTTTCTTGGGGTATTCTGCCTTTAAGTCGCCGCCCCGGATTGATGCATGAATATACTGGCAACATAAGGGATCCTCAACGATATCATGAAATAGAGATGACGGATCTTGAAGTCACTGAATCTGTGAAGAAAATGCTTGACGATCGATCATCACATGCAGCCAAACTGGGTTGCCACCTTTTTTCACCTCCAACAAACCGCCATCGGTAAAGTTTAATATAATGCTCACCGAATCTCCTCCGCTTTAAAAATGTGCTAATACTCCTTTGTTTTTATTTCACAGGCCAATAGTTCCTTCTGGAAGCGGAATAAACCGGCGAGGGCTCCTCGTGCAAAGAGCAAAGTTACCAAGAAAGCTGCCAAGAAGAAAACCACCGAGTCTTCTGATCCGCCAGAAGATATTGACGAATCGGATCCAGAGGTAGAACTTGACTCACTTGGTTCCTTTTTCATACACCTTATTGACAATGACTATTCCCAGGATGATGCGGCGGCCAGTCGTGCGGACCATGCTGAGGTAATCTCTCTTTCCTCCGATTCAGATCTCGTGTCGGTTCAAAGATTTCACCGTGCAGTTCGGAAAGTAAAATCCTCTCACCCTCTTGCTTATTTGGATCCAAAATTTTCTTTGAAGACATAGCAAGCTGAAGAGCGGCGCACAACCCGGCACAGTGGCCAGCAAATCAATTCTTCCGGTTTACCAGATACACCAACCCGGAAACGTCGTCCAGAGGTTACTTATTCTCCTGAAAAATATTATCCTTTGAAGGGTTTCTTCAGATACCCACTTAATCCGTCTGATCCGAATTATCAGGCATCCTCCAATTCGTCTGGCGGTTCATCAACCATGCAGCTACCTCCCCTTAAAACCGTCCCTGGGTAAGTAAACTGTCCTTTTACATTGTTCCTTCATAGTTCGGGTTACCGTGCTAATCTTTTGGTTTGATATCATAGTGCCAAAGCCCGCCTGAGCAAGAAGGCTAAAACCAGTACCCCTATTGGTGAAGTTGAACTGGAGAGGGCTGCTGAAGATACTGGTATAAATACCGATGTTATGGATGATTCCACCCCACAAGGCAAGAACACTAAAGCTAATCCACCGGAAGCTGACCCAGCCGCACATATTGATCCGTCGAGCCCTCATGCTACTCCTCCAAGCCTAGTTGTTGATCCGCCGAGCCCGGCTGCTAATCTGCCAAGTCCAGACAGGGGTACCGTCAATCCGCCAAGTCCACCAAAAGGTGATGATGATGATGTTATCATCATTGGCATGGCTCACACCAGTCCTGGTAATCCGGTTATCTTGGCCAAACATACTGCCAAGGAGGAATTCACCGCTATGGGCAAGGGGAAAGGGAAGACGGATTTATCCAACTTCGTCAACCTTAGCATCGAGGAACTTCATTCCGCTTGTTTAAACCGCCTTTACACCAGTTGTGACTTTGAAGCCGGTTTGGTGAACCTGATGAAGGAGTGTTAGAGGTACTCTTCATGAATACTTTGAAAATTAGTCTATTCTGTATATCTTTTCCACTGTAGCCCCCAAGGGCCGGGTTATCTCTTGAAGATAAACCAGGACTTCGATATAAAGGACACTTCACCTGAGTAGCCCCCAAGGGCCGGTTTGTCTCTTGAAGACAAACCGGGACTGTTTGTCCTTGTTAATTGCCTTTACTTATAACTTATCATTTGTGCATTAGCCCCCAAGTGCCAAGATAAATACCTGGATTGAGCCTTGGGACTTGAAAAATTCTTACTTTAAAAAGCAATCCACATTAGCCCCCAAGTGCCAAGTGTATAACTTGTTATGCATTTGGGACTTTGAAGAGATATTAAGTGCTTTATCATCTGACTTTGCAGGCTGATATAAAGACCAAAGAATCCCAAACCGCCGATCTTCAAGAAATCATTAAGTCACAGCAAGAAGAGACCGCTAAAGCCAAAGAGGAGGTAAAGGGCGCTCTGACTGGCATGGAACAGCTGAAAGAGAGCTTCAAAATTGAACGCACAAATTGGGAAACAGAAAGAGCTGCCTTGTTGAAACGGGTTGAAGACGCCGAAGCAGCTCTTAAACCGGTGGAGGAAGAGCTGATGGGTTTGAAACATCAAGTGAATTCCATGACAGCTGCAGTGTTTGGTAAGTATTTTATAATAACTTGCTTCTGCAGTACTATCAACTCTGTCGGTTTAACATTGCATTCTTAAACCATCGTAGGCAATCGCATTGCTCATCTTGGAGCGGATATGCGGATGAAGTTGAAGGCGGCTTATACGCTGATTGAGCAACTGTATACTGGTGCACAACGGGTTATCTCGGCAGCTTCATATAACAGACCGGCCCCCACCTTGATTAAGGATACCTTGGCCAGGCTCTCAATGACTCCTGCTCAGATAGAGGAGGTGAAGCGATCGGCTGCTAGGGCGGGCGCTTTGCTGGCACTGACTCGGGCCAAAGCATGGATATTTGACTCTGATCCAATTGATATCACCAAGGGATTTCCGGATGAACAAGCAGACGGGTTAGCTTTTGACAATGAAGCCCTCAAAGCTCTGACAAAGGAAATGTGTCCGCTATCAAGTCAGCTTGCTGCAGAGGCTAACCTGACTGTTCATCGATCTTTTTATGATGAAAAGAACCAGTGGGTTGATACGACTGTGACAGAAGCGCAAAACCCTATCCCGCCAATCTGTAAGCACACTTACGCCCCTAATGTTGACCCGTCCAATCTGATAAGTGAAGAAGCTGTATTTCAGGCTCTAACCCGGATTGACTGGACCACCATTGACTTCCAGCCTTTGGGTGGAGAGGAGGAGGTTGAACCAGCGCCTGAAGATCCATCCACTTCACGTCGTCCTGGCAATGAGTCTTAATCCGGCGTTCAGATTACTGTTGATAGACTTTGTCGTGTGAAAAACAAGCAGCATTTTTGGGCCTCAAAGCGCCTTGTAATAGGCTAGTGCAAGTACTTTAATCTGCAGTACTGATACATAACTTTGGTTGATCCGCCATAATATTTGTTGTGCTTGGTTACACTTTGATAATTCTCATGCAATTATGATATCTGCATAAAAAGAATTGTCCTAGCGGTTTACCGCCGGACGGGTCATAATGCCCAAGATAAAGCCTGATTAATAATCAAACTTGAATAAATATGAAATAATTCATACCTGTGATATGACATCACGTAATTGGTTTACCAACTTTGATTGTAGTAAGGGTGAAGACCCAAAGCTTGAGTTTTTATAACTCTCACCATATAATGATGGCGTGCAAGAAGTCATGTCAGGATATGATGAACACCAGATGATCAAAACTGGCGACATGTAGTCAAAGCCAGGCCGGGTTAACAAACTCCGGTTTGATAATAAGGTCTGTCAACTTATAGTTGAAAACCAAGCCGGGTTAACAAACACCGGGTTCATATGATGACTGAAAAGCTAGACCGGAACAAAAGATACCAGTTCAACATAAAGTTCAAAAAGAGAACTGACAAAGGAAAATAAAAACCGTGTAGTTGAGACTTTTCGAGGGCTGCCAGGCCCAAATACGAGGCTTTTCATGGCTGCCAGGCCACTGAGTTAAACCATTTTACAAAGCCTTTTAAGATGGGCCTCCAACTAACCAATCATCGTTTTAACTTTGACAAATTCAGGGTCTCAATGAGAGTAACTATCAAACGTTCGGCGGGTCATGCCAGGATTACCTGGATAGGAGTGGCTTACTTGATGAAGGCAGGTTAACCCAGGGTTTTAGGTAAATATACCAGGCTTCCAAGCCGTGGGTCGATACCCAGCTATGAGGGTCCTTTCAAACTCTTTATTACTTTACACAAAGAGCCCCCAAGTAACATTGTGAGCTGTGCTCATTGGGTGCCTATGTTTGAGCTATGCATAGCATCCAGACTCTCTTTGGCCCCTTGGGTGTGAAGCTCCCAAGCTGTACGTTGGCATGATAGCCGATTTAACAGGTCGTACTCCGCTTTGTTAGCTGAAGCCCCCATGTAACTCAAAAGATATTTGAGAAAAGACAGCAGAGGCCCTGCTTATAGCAGGGATGCTGGTTTATTTATTTCATCATAATATATACATTGTCGAAATATGTACATAAGAGTAGCCTATGACTCAAGTGTAGTAAGGCCGAAGGAGAGCTATGTTCCACGGCTGCCGGGTCTCCTCCTCAGAACTGCGTGAGTTGTCTCGAACATCAATGAGGTAGTATGATCCGTTGTGCAGATTCTTGCTGACCACAAAGGGTCCTTCCCAAGGTGGGGATAACTTGTGCATATCAGTCTGATCCTGGATGACCCGGAGCACCAAGTCGCCTTCTTGAAAGGTTCTTGTCTTAACCCGGCGGCTGTGATAACGCCGCAGGTCTTGCTGATAAACCGCTGAACGAGCCAAAGCCATGTCCCGTTTTTCATCTAACAGGTCCAACGCCTCCTGGCGTGCTTGCTCATTGTCCGCTTCAACATAATTGGCAACCCGGGGCGAATCATGACGAATATCACTTGGGAGGACCGCCTCTGCCCCGTATACCATGAAGAAAGGTGTGTAACCCGTCGACCTATTGGGGGTGGTGTTGATGCTCCATAACACAGAAGGAAATTCTTCCACCCAACAACACGACGTCCACTTTAAAGGAACCATGAGCCGGGGCTTGATACCCTTCAAGATTTCTTGATTCGCTCGCTCAGCTTGACCATTGGACTGGGGGTGCACCACGGATGCTAAGTCAAGACGGATGTGCTCTCTTTGACAGAAATCCTCCATCTCACCTTTAGAAAGGTTTGTGCCATTATCTGTGATGATGCTATGTGGAAAGCCAAAGCGAAAGAGAATCTTTTTTGAGAAATTGAACCGCCGTAGCCGCATCACACTTGCTGACGGGCTTCGCTTCAACCCATTTAGTGAATTTGTCAACCGCCACCAGCAGGTGGGTCTTTTTATCCTTGGAGCGCTTAAAGGGTCCCACCATATCAAGCCCCCAAGTTACAAACGGCCAAGTGATAGGAATCATCCTTAATTCTTGAGCCGGAACATGAGCTCGGCACTAAAACTTCTGACAAGCGTCACACCGCTTTACCAGATCCTCCGCATCAGCATGAGCTGTCAACCAGTAGAACCCATGACGAAAAGCTTTAGCAACTAGGGACTTTGAACCGACATGATGACCACAATCCCCTTCATGAATTTCCCATAGGATCTCTTGGCCTTCTTCAGGAGAAACACAACGCTGAAATACGCCTGAAATGCTGCAGCGGTGTAATTCGCCATTATGAATAACCATGGACTTGGATCGCCGGATTATCTGACGGGCCAGAACTTCATCATCGGGTAACTCGCCCCCATTCATATATGCCAAATATGGAACCGTCCAATCCGGCACAACATGTAAAGCAGCCACCAATTGAGCCTCCGGATCAGGAACAGCTAAATCCTCCTCTGTAGGCAACTTAACAGACAGGTTATGCAAGATATCTAAAAAGGTATTGGGAGGTACCAGTTTACGTTGAGATCCTAGCCGGCTCAAAGCATCTGCCGCTTCATTTTTACGCCGATCAATATGCTCAACCTGATACCCTTTGAAGTGACCCGCCACAATATCCACCTCGCGTCTGTAAGCCGCCATGAGTGGGTCCTTAGAATCCCAGGTGCCAGAAACTTGTTGGGCCACCATATCAGAGTCCCCAAAGCATCGTACCCGGCTTAAATTCATCTCCTTGGCCACACAGAGCCCGTGGAGTAAAGCCTCGTACTCGGATGCATTGTTAGTACAGGGGAACATTAAACGGAGGACATAACGAATTTTATCACCTCGAGGGGAAGTAAGGACAACTCCAGCCCCCGAGCCCTCCAATTGCCTGGATCCATCAAAGTGAATAGTACAGTATGTATTATCCGGTTTGTCCTCTGGTGCTTGTAACTCGGTCCAATCATTGATGAAGTCAACAAGTGCTTGAGATTTGATGGCTGTTCGAGGCATATACCTCAACCCATGGGGGCCAAGCTCAATTGCCCACTTTGCAACCCGGCCAGTTGCCTCCCTATTCTGAATTATATCGCCCAAAGGAGCAGAACTGACCACTGTAATGGGATGGCCTTGGAAGTATTGTTTGAGCTTCCGACTTGCCATAAAAACTCCATATACCAGCTTCTGCCAATGCGGATATCTCTGATTTGACTCGATGAGCACTTCATTGATATAGTAAATCGGCCCTTGAACCGGATATTGCTTGCCAGCCTCCTTGCGCTCCACCACAATTACCACACTGACGGCACGGGCATTAGCAGCCACGTACAATAACAAGGGTTCTTTGTCAACCGGAGTAGCAAGGACCGGCGGTTCAGCCAACTGCCGCTTCAAGTCTTCAAACGCTGCATTAGCCGCATCACTCCAGACAAAGGTGTCTGTTTTCTTTAACATCTGATATAGAGGGATCGCCTTCTCTCCCAAGCGGCTAATAAACCGGCTTAGGGCTGCAATTCGACCTGCCAGACATTGAACATCATTGATGCACACCGGTTTAGCCAAAGATGTAATCGCTTTGATACTCTCCGGATTAGCATCAATTCCTCTGTTGGACACTAGAAAACCTACGAGCTTGCCTGCCGGAACACTGAAAACAGATTTGTCCGGATTGAGCATCATCTTGTAAACACGCAGATTGTCAAAGGTCTCCTTGAGATCCTATATCAATGTCTCCTTCTTCCTGGACTTTACCACAATGTCATCAACATAGGCATGAACATTGCTTCCAATCTGAGTGTGAAGACAATTTTGCACACAGCGCTGATAAGTTGCCTGGGCACTCTTGAGCCCAAAAGGCATAGAAACATAGCAGAAGGCTCCAAAGGGAGTGGTGAAGGCAGTCTTCTCCTGGTCCTTAACTACCATTTTGATCTGGTGGTAACCTGAATAAGCATCCAAGAAACTCAAATGCTCACAACCCATCGTCGCATCAATGATCTGATCAATACACAGGAGAGCAAAAGGATCGGTCGGACAAGCTTTGTTCAAATTTGTGTAGTCCACACACATGCGCCAAGTGCCGTTTTTCTTAAGAACAAGCACCGGATTAGCCAACCACTCAGGGTGAAACACTTCAACGATAAAACCAGCAGCCAACAGCCGGGCTACCTCCTCACCAATTGCCTTGCGTCTCTCCTCGTTATAGCGGCGAAGAAATTGCTTGACCGGTTTGAACTTGGGATCAATATTGAGAGTGTGCTCAGCGAGTTCCCTCGGTACACCTGGCATGTCAGAAGGCTTCCATGCAAAAATGTCCCGGTTCTCACGGATGAACTCGATGAGCTTGCTTTCCTATTTTGGATCCAGATTTGTGTTGATGCTAAACTGTTTGGATGAATCGCCAGGAACAAAGTCAACAAGTTTAGTCTCATCAGCCAGTTTGAATTTCAGACTCGGGTCATGCTCAGTGGTGGGCTTCTTCAGAGGGGTCATGTCTGCCGGATCAACATTGTCCCTGTAGTGTTTCAACTCCTCTGTAGCACAAACCGACTCAGCATAAGCTGTATCACCTTCCTTGCAATCCAAAGCGATCTTACGATTCCCGTGAACCATGATGGTCCCCTTGTGACCCGGCATCTTAAGCTCCAAATAAATATAAAAGGGCCTTGCCATGAACTTTGCATAAGCCGGCCGGCCAAACAGTGTGTGGTATGGGCTCTGGATCCTCACCACTTCAAAGGTCAAAGTCTCCGAATAGGAATCATGCTCATCCCCAAACACAACCTCCAAAGCGATCTTGCCAACAGGATATGCCGATTTACCTGGTACTACAGCATGGAAAACAGTGTTTGATGGTTTAAGACTCTTGTCTGTCAACCCCATGTGACGGAAGGTCTCATAATACAGAATATTGATACTGCTTCCACCATCCATAAGCACCTTGGTGAACTTATAACCTCCCACCTGAGGCGCCACCACTAAAGGCAGGTGACTCGGATTGTCTACCCGGGGCGGATGATCCTCTCTGCTCCACACAATGGGTTGCGCGGATCACCACAAGTAACGTGGTACTGCCGGTTCAACAGCATTAACTGCCCTCTTGTGAAGCTTCTGATCATGCTTGCACAAACTAGTGTTGAACACATGATACTGCCCACCATTCAACTGCTTTGGATGACTCTGATAGCCTGATTGCTGCTGACTTCCTTGATTATTCTGTTGGTTATTAGCACCTTGGTTGTTCTGATTGCCCTGATTATTCTGAAATCCAGAGCTTGAACCGCCGCCACCATGAAATCCTGGACCTGAACCGCCCGATGGACCCTGATCATACCGGAAAATATCAGAGTTTTTGAACTCCTTCATAATGTGACAGTCTTTCCAAAGATGTGTTGCAGGAACCTCCTTGGTCCCATGCTTTGGGCAGGGCTGATTCAACAAACGCTCCAGATTCATTCCGCCACCACGCTGGGGCGGTTTACCCTTACGACGCTGCACATTAGCATTAGCCACAAAATCTGAATCTGCTTTGCGCTTACCATTATTCCCATGGCCTCCTTGGTTGTCCTGTTGTCCCTTTGCACCGCTATTCTTCTTTCCCTTCTCCGGTTTCTCCTCATCAGAATCGGGATCCTTGGTATTATCAGAATTGGCATATTTGACCAAGGCGGCCATAAGGGTGCCCATGTCATTGCAGTGGCGCTTGAGCCATCCCAACTTCATCTTTAGTGACTTAAACCCGCAATTGCGTTCCAGAGTGATGATTGCTTGGCCAGGGTTAATCCGGTCTGAAGAATGCAAAACTTCTGAAACCCGGTGCACCCAATGAGTTGTTGACTCGTTCTCCCCTTGAACACAGGCATCCAGATGCACAATGGACATAGGCTATTTACATGTGTCCTTGAAATTGGCTATAAACCGGGCCTTCAACTGGTCCCGTGACTCGTCGGAGTTAGCTGGTAAGTTCTTCAACCATGTAAGGGTTGTTCCCTCCAACATCATCGTGAAGTACTTTGCACAAGCCTCTTCATCCACGTCCAGCATCTCCATTGCCATCTCATAACTTTCCACCCATGCCTCGGGTGGCTGATCAGCGGTATAATTAGGTACCTTACATGGGCCCTTGAAGTCCGTAGGCAGTTGCACATTACGGAGAGCCGGAATAAGACACGGCACTCCCCAAGAACTGAAAGCAAGCCCGATGCCTCGGTCCACTGACGCTGCTGGCTAAACCGGGGCGGGTTGATAACGACCCGTATGCTGTGCTGCTAAAGCGGCCTCCCTTCGCGCTCTGCCATTATCCACCACGTCCTGAGCATTCCCCTCACCGTGAGCCGGATTGGGTCCTTGAGGGACAATACGGTACCGCGCACTGCTGGTCACCTCCGGTTCATCTATATGTCTGCTATAGCTTTTGCTCGGACGCGGTGTCTAGTGAATCATGTCCCGGCTATACGAGTAAGCTTGCTGCTGCGTCATAGCCGTTTGAAGAAGGTCCCTGGCCCGCCGTGTCTCAACCATTGCTGGCGATTCACCCTCTATCAAAATAGCTGCCAGCCGGGATGCTGCTGCTATCATATTGTCCAAAGGGGTAGAGAAGTGACCCGGCGGGGGTGTGGTATACCGCGGCGGGTTGTCCATTCATCGAGGTGGACCCATCACCTGAGGTTGATCCGGCGCTCCGGTCCTTGGCGCAATAGTCCGGTTCACTGATGCCGGATTGCTAGTCCTTGCTCCTGGCGTACCAAAGAGGTTCATCGCATTGTAATCCGCCGGCAAGTGAGATCAATGTCTCCTCTTGAATACTTCATTTGAAGCGTTCTGATCCATCAAAAGTCGATAATTCTCGGCTTGAATCCTCTGCGCCTGGGCGTCTAAAGCGGCCCGCTCCTCAGTCATCCGGATCTCCTCAGCTGCTAAATCCTCTTTGGCTTGTGTTATCTGATCCTTTAGCCTCGCAATGTCCGCGTTGTGCTGATCCAGCGTCGCCGGAGTAACTACCGTGGTCAACAAGGTCGCCCAGGCATCCATCAAACCGGAGAGAACTTGAGCCGGTCGGCGCATGGAGCCTCCTGCCCCGCTACCGGTCCGGACGCCGCCGTAGTAGAGTTTTGCAAGGTTGGCTGTGTTCCGGACATGAAGATTCCGACGTGGTTCGGCGGTTCAAGAAATTCCGGAATACTGGTGCCATCAGAATACCCTTCAAACACTCCATCCTAAACTTGGTACAGGGATTCGGTTTCACCAGCGGATGATTCTCCGTCGGAATAAGCGACCGTCTCACCTTCAGACACCGGTTCAGATCCGATCCCGTGGACGCATCCCACGAACGCACGCTTCATGGCAGGCTGAATCCGGGCGGAGCTTTCACGCTGAGCCGTCTCGACGAGGTCGGTGCAGATGTCCGGCTCAGGGCCCGGTTCGCAGATCTTGCCGATGAAGATGTGAATTCTGCCGAAGGGGACCCAGTACCCGTACTCGATTAAGCCGGCCTCGGGGCCCCAGCCCGCATCGTAGATGTAGAGCTTGCCGCGACGACTCTTGATCATCCGGCCCACTGCATATCCTTTGAGTCCTTCAAAGCTGCCCTTCAAGAACTCGAAACCATCATGTGATAGCCCCACGGTGGGCGCCAACTGTCATGGAAATATCACATCAAATGTCCTCGTTAAAGGACTTAGTCATGGAGCCATCGCGACAGGTTAGCTTAAAGGGGTAAAACCGGACAAAGGACACGAGGGATTTTATACTAGTTCGGCCCCTTCGATGAAGGTAAAGGCCTACGTCTAGTTGTGAGGTCTCGATAACTAGGGAGCTAAACGCGCTATGCTTGGCTCTCGAGTTGTTGTTTCTTGTCCCTGAACTGCCGCCGGGTCGTCCCCTTATATACACGGGTTAACGCCCGGCCGGTCTACAGAGTCCCGAGGCCGGGTCATACAAGTGTCCGGCTCGGTTTCTCCTTTCCTTATCTTACAATACAAGTTACATGACTATGGCGGTTTACCACTACGGGCCCTAATCCGCCTTTGGGCTCCGGACCTCTAAGCTTTATCAGTAAAGCGCCATCTTCTGAGTCTTCGTGGGCTTCAATATAGTTGAGGGTGAACCGGCCCCTCCTGGGCGGTTTACACTCAGTAGTTATATCCCCAACACCCTGGTTATCGAGAACATAAGCAATCCCACTCAAAACTGGATCGTAGGCTTTTACCTTCTCTATAAGGGGCCGAACCAGTATAACCCTCGTGTCCTTTGTCCCGATTAACCCCTTCAAGCTTCCTAGTTGCGATGGCTCCACGACTAAGTCCTTTCACTAGGACATCTGCCGTGACAATTCCACGACAGTTGGCGCCCACTGTGGGGCCAGCACACGGTGGATTTGACTTCTTGAAGGGCAGCTTCGAAGGGCTCAAGGGATATGCTGTGCGCCGGATGACCAAGAATCGTCTCGGCAAGCTCTACATCGACGATGCAGGTTGGGGCCCCGACGCCGGGTCAATTTAGTACGGGTACTGGGTTCCCTTCGGCGGAATTCATGTCTTCATCGGCAAGATCGACCAGCCGGGCCCTGAGCCGGAAATCTGCACCGACCTCGTCGAGACGGCTCAGCGTGCGAGACCCGCCCGGGCTCCGCCGGCTGAGAAGCGTGCCTTCATGGGATGCATCCACGGAGGACCATCTGAAGGATCTGCCTCTGGCGGTGAGACGGCCATCTACTCTGATGGTGAGTGGTCCACAGGTGAGATAGGTTCGTTGTATCAACTGCAGGATGGCGGGCTTGGGGGCTGTTCCGATGGCAGCAGTATTCCAGATTGCTTCGAGCCGCCGAGCAGGGTTGGGATCTTCATGGCCGGCACACAACCTATCCAAGACTCCACAGCTGCTGTAGCCATAACTTCCGGGTCAGCAGCAGCAGGGGCAGGAGGCTCAGGTGTTGATGGATCTCACAGACAAGTTGACCACCCTATTAACCCCCATAGTTAACCCAGCGGATCAAGCTCATCATGATGCGGAGGTGGCACAGGTAAAATTGGATATGGTGCAGGCTAAAGAAGACCTAGCAGTAGAAGATGTCAGGATAACCGCAGAGCGGGCGGCTCTGGATGTTCAGGCTCAGCAGATCTAGGCACATACTTTCCAGCTCACGCAAGACGAGAACGCGGCTAATGATGTCATGAGGAGAAGGCATCAGAAGACTCAGTCTCGACTCCCCCCTGTTTATGATCCTCGAAATCTCTTTCATACCCCGGGGGCAGGGCCTAGTAACCCACCATGGCTCTCCCCGCGTACAAGTCACCCGCCGTGGTTATCCCCGCATACAGGGGCATATCGTGTTGCAGCACCCGGGGACGGCGCACCGGTTCAACCACAAGTGATGGGACCTCCCCGCGTAACCACGGCTCCACCTCAGTATGTACCAACACCCCGGGTCACTCTACTAACCCGTTGGAGAACATGGTAGCGGCAACAGCGCGGTTAGCATCTCTCCCAATTGACGGTGACTCTTCGGCGGCGGTTGAAATCCGCCGGGTCAGGGAACTTCTTCAGACGGCCTTGGCATAGCAGGAGGCATACTCATACAGCTGGGACAGGATCCACTCGACCCCTTGTCCAAGCCGGAGCCCGAGTTATAGCAGGCACATGGATTCAGCGGCGGTTTCAAGCAACGTCAGGCGTCGTGACCTGCCAGGTGGGCATAACCCGGCGCGCTATGAGGCCGTTAATTTGGTATATTAAGACAGAATATGTCAAGAGGCTGAGCGAGCGGCTCAGTAGGCGGTTGAGCAGGCAGCTTAGTTGACGGCTTATCAGCCGTATCCGGCTTATCCGACGACTTCTCTCGAGGCAGGTGTAGCCACCCGGACTGGAGGGGTCCCATGCTTGGTGTCGGCTCTACGTAACGATCGTTTGCCCAAAGATTTTAAGGGGCCTAGGAAGGTGCCGAATTACATGGCCGACTTACAGCCTGGGGCATGGATCGAAAGTTACGAGATGGCTATGGAGTTATTGGAGGTCAGTGATGCTGCAATGGCTAAGTACTTTACCATGATGTTGGATGGAACTGCCCGCACTTGGTTGATAGGTCTGCCACCAAATTTAATCAGTTCATGGGTGGAGCTAAAAGCCCAGTTAATCCAGAATTTCAAAGACACGTGCAAGCAGCATATGTCGATCGTGGATCTGAAAAATTGCAAGGAAGAAGAGGGTGAGTCTACAACCCATTGGGTGCGCCGGGTTAAAGCCATAATACATTCATCTGATAAGATGGATGGCGGCTCTGCAGTCTTAATGTTGGAGAAAAATTGCCGTTTTTTGCCTCTGAAACAAAAGCTGGGGCGTCTTAAGTGCGATTGCAATGATATGGGCATGCTGATGGCGGCTCTAGTCAAGTATGGTGACTCTGATAGTACCAAGGATACCGAGTCTGATGATGATAAGGCACGGAAGGGAAAGAAGAATGGCAATGGCAAGGGCCCTCAGCATAACTCGGCTAATCAAGGAGGTAATAAATGTAAGGCTGACGGTAGTTTGGATTTTGTGGCTAACACCAGTGCGCAGGGTAACAACCAACAGCGCAAAGGGAGGCCACCTCCCTAGTCTGGCGGCTCCGGCACCACACTTGAGAAATTATTGAACGAGCCTTGTCCGAGACACGACACTCAGCAGAAGCCGGCTACTCATTTATGGAAGGACTGTATGATCATGAAGGCCTTCAAAAATTCCAACATATTTGACGGTAACAATGGACAGGGCGGCGGCTTAGGTAGTGGCGGCTTTCATGGCTCGGCGGCGGGTCAAATCCCAATTTCCAAAATTCCCAGGGAAACCAAGGTGGGTATAACCAACAGTCTGGCCAAGGCGGCCAGCAACAGCAGCAAGGTGGATACCAGAGCAATCCAAAGCCGCTGAACAATGGGCAATATCATGTGTTTACCACCAGTTTATGTAAACGACACCAGAAGCTTCATAAGAGGGTTGTGAATGCGGTTGAGCCGGCAATTCCTCGTTACTTGAGATGGTCCGAGCAGCCTATCATATGGAGTAGGGAGGATCACCCTCCCCGGGTTGACAATCCGGGTCACTTAGCCCTGGTGGTGGCCCCTCAGGTGGGTGGATATAAATTCACTAAAGTACTCATGGATGGAGGCAGCAGCATCAATATCCTCTATTATGAGACCTTCAGTCGCATGGGGCTAACTGATAAGAGCCTTAAGCAGTCCAGCACTATTTTCCATGGAGTCTTACCCAGTAAAAATTGGCATATCCAGTCGGTAAGATCGAATTGGAGGTAGCCTTTGGGGATGAATATGAATCCAGAGCTGAGAAATTGACGTTTGAAGTGGTCAAGATCAAGAGCCCTTATCATGCTCTGTTTGGACGGCCGGCTTATGCCAAATTCATGGCACGGCCGTGTTATGTGTACTTGCAGCTCAAGATGCCGGGTCATAAGGGAACCATTACGGTGCACGGGAGCCGGAAGGTGGCCTTGGAATGTGAAGAAGGTGATGCGGCTTATGCTGAATCGGTCTATGCAACAGAAGAGTTAAAATTCTACAAGGACAATGTTGACCCGACAGACATGACGTCTTTAAAGAAGCCAACCACAGAGCATGAGCCGGTCATGAAGTTTAAGTCAGCCGATGATACTAAGCTTGTTGATATTGTTCCAAGCGACTCATCCAAACAGTTCAGTATCAGTGTTAATTTGGATCCTAAATAGGAAAGCGCGCTCATCGAGTTCATCCGTGAGAACCGGGACATCTTTGCATGGAAACCTTCTGACATGCCAGGTATACCGAGAGAACTTGCCGAGCACACTCTTAATATTGATCCAAAGTTTAAGCCGGTTAAGCAGTTTCTTCGGCGGTTTAATGAGGAGAGGCGGAAGGCCATTGGTGAGGAAGTAGCCTGGCTCTTAGCAGCTGGGTTCATCATTGAAGTGTTTCACCCAGAGTGGTTGGCTAACCCGGTGCTTGTGCTCAAGAAAAACGGCACTTGGCGTATGTGTGTGGATTACACGGACTTAAACAAGGCTTGCCCGGCTGATCCTTTTGCTCTCCCTCGTATTGATCAAATCAGTGATGCTATGGCGGGTTGTGGGCGTTTGAGTTTCTTGGATGCTTACTCTGGTTATCATCAGATCAAGATGGCAGTTAAGGACCAGGAGAAGACAACATTCATTACTCCGTTTGGAGCCTTCTGCTATGTCTCAATGCCTTTTAGGCTCAAGAGTGCCCAGGCAACTTACTAGCGATGTGTATAGAATTATCTTCATAATCAAATTGGGCGCAATGTTCATGCTTATGTGGATGACATAGTGGTAAAATCCAGAGAGAAAGATACCTTGATTGATGATCTCAAGAAAACCTTTGACAATCTTCGGGTTTACAAGATGATGCTTAAACCGACCAAGTGTGTTTTTGGTGTGCCTGCAGGCAAGCTGTTGGGTTTTCTGGTTTCTAACAGGGGCATCAAGGCTAACCCAGAGAAGATCAGGGCCATCACCTCTCTGGCTAAATCAGCATGTATCAATGACATTCAGAATTTGGCGGGTCGTATCGCTCCTTTAAGCCGGTTCATAAGCCGGCTAGGAGAGAAGGCCATGCCACTATATCAAATGATGAAGAAGACAGATAGCTTCACCTGGAGTGACGCTGCTAATGCTGCTTTTGAAGATCTCTAGAGGCAATTGGCTGAGCCGCCGGTTCTTGGTGCTCCCATTGACAAGGAGCCCTTGTTACTGTACGTGGCTACTAACACACGTGCTGTCAGCGTGGCCATCGTGGTGGAGTGCAAGGAGGCTGGCAAGGAACACCCGGTCCAACAGCCGGTTTACTACATCAGCGAGGTCCTGATTGAGTCCAAGCAGCGATATCCGCATTAGTAGAAGCTCATCTATGGGGTGTTCATGGCAAGCCGAAAGCTTAAGCAATACTTCTTGGGCCACCCTATCACTGTGGTTAGTTCTACCCCTTTAGGAGATATCATTCAAAACAGAGAAGCCACATGACGAGTCGCCAAATGGGCCATTGAGCTTGGGCCTCATGGCTTAAAGTATGTGCCGCGCACAGCTATCAAGTCTCAAGCGCTCGTGGATTTCATCAACGATTGGACAGAGCTGCAGATGCCTGAAGAAAGGTCGGACAACACGTATTGGACAATTCATTTTGACGGGTCCAGGCAATTGGAGGGCTCGGGGGCTGGAGTTGTTTTGGCTTCCCCTCGAGGTGACAAATTTTGTTATGTGCTCCGGTTAATGTTTCCCTGTACTAACAACGCAGCGGAATATGAAGCCTTACTCCATGGTCTCCGGGTGGCTAAGGAGATGAGTTTAAGCCGGGTACGGTGCTTCAGCGACTCAGATCTCGTGGCTCAGCAGGTAGCAGGCAAGTGGGATTCTAAGGATCCTCTCATGGCGGCTTATCGTCGTGAAGTCGATGCAATTGCAAGACACTTCAAGGGTTATCAGGTGGAGCACATTGACCGAAGAAAGAACGAGGCGGATGATGCTTTAAGCAGGTTGGGATCTCAGCATAAGCCGGTGCCGCCTAATAATTTTTTGGATATTCTGCATAACCCTTCTGCCAAGCTACCCACAGAGGAAGACTTGGCTGTTCCTGACCCAGAAGCACAATTGGTGGCGGTTGTTCATGTCATTGCAGATTGGACGGTGCCATACCTGGCTTACATGACCCGGGGCGAGTTGCCTGAGGATGAAACATTGGCCAGACAGATAACCCGGTGATCTAAGTCTATGACGATTATCAATGGCGAGTTGCATCATTGCAGTGTTATAGGGGCATTTCAGCATTGCGTCTCTCCTGAAGAAGGCCAAGAAATTCTCCGTGAGATTCACGAAGGGGATTGTGGTGACCACGCCGGGTCAAAATCCCTCGTGGCTAAGGCTTTCCGTCATGGATTCTATTGGCTGGCGGCTCATGTTGATGCAGAGGACTTGGTCAATAGATGTGATGGTTGTCAGATGTTCTCAAGACGGGCTCATGTGTCGGCCCAAGAATTGAGGATGATTCCAATTACCTGGTCGTTTGCAGTCTGGGGGCTTGACATGGTTGGGCCTTTCAAAAGGTCCAAAGATAAAAAGACCCACCTCTTGGTGGCAGTTGATAAGTTCACAAAGTGGGTTGAGGCGGAGCCTGTCAGTAAGTGTGATGCAGCCACGCCAGTTAAATTCATGAAGAAGGTGATATTTCGCTTTGGTTTCCCACATAGCATTATAACTGACAATGGCACTAATCTGTCTAAAGGCGCCATGGAGGAGTTTCGCCAACGTGAGCATATTTGGCTTGATGTTTCATCAGTGGCTCACCCCCAATCCAATGGTCAAGCTGAGAGAGCCAATCAGGAAATCTTGAAAGGCATCAAGCCCTGGCTTTTGGTCCCCTTGAAGAGGATGCCGGGTTGCTGGGTTGAGGAGTTGCCCTCTGTGTTATGGAGCATTAACACTACTCCCAATAGATCTATGGGTTATACACCTTTCTTCATGGTCTATGGAGCTGAGGCGGTTCTCCCTTGCGACATCCGTCATGATTCGCCTCGTGTGGCGGCTTATGTTGAAGCAGACAATGAACAGGCGCGTCAGGATGCTCTCGACCTATTAGATGAACAGAGAGACTTGGCGGCAGCTTGCTCGGCGATTTACCAGCAAGACTTGCGCCAATATCACAGCCATCGGGTTAAGTCTAGAGTCTTCCAGGAAGGCGGTTTGGTGCTCCGGCTCATCCAGGATCAAACTGATGCACACAAGCTATCCCCACCTTGGGAAGGACCCTTTGTGGTCAGCAAGAACTTGAACAATGGGTTATATTACCTTATCGATGTTCTAGAACGAAAAGACTCATGTAAGTAGGAGGAAGAGACCTGGAGGCCGTGGAATATTTCTCATCTTTGGCCCTACTATACTTGAGCCATAGGCTCCCCTGATGTACATATTTTGCCAATGTATATATTATGATAAATAATAAAGCAGGATCTCTGTCTTTTTTCCTTCCCCCAAGGTAAATTTGTCATTATCATTGTCATTATTCTCTTACATGACCACTTGGGGGCTGGTCATATTTGATCCGGCTTAACCCATCTGATCCGGCTTACGATTGGATTTGAATCTAGTCGTTAAAAGTTATGATCATTTGGGGGCTTCCTGTTCAAACATAGGTCATATTCGAACCAAAGAGAACATAGCTGTCGGTACCCTTTTGATTGGCACACTGCCGATCTCACTAGGGGCTTCTTGATCGTATTCGAATCATAGCTTAACCCCTTTTGGGAACCGACTTTGATCGTATTCGAATCAGAGTCGTTAAAAAACTCTCAAGGTCATTAGGGGGCTTCCTGTTCAAACATAGGTCGTATTCGAACCAAGGACAACATAGCTGTCGGTACCCTCTTGATCGGCGCAACGCCAAAGCCATTGGGGGCTACATGATCGTATTCGAATCTTAGCTTCAACCCCTCTGGAATGGTTTACTGATCGTATTCGAATCAGTAGCCTTGCAATTTTTCATTCTCTTTCGATTTAAGTTGTCTTTGGAAACACCCTTTTGACTTGAGATTTTTTTTGAGGTTTACTAATTTTAAGTATGGCTGCTTTAACCCAGCTCAATATCGACTAATGACTCGCTGCTCCATAAGCATCATTGTACCTTTGAAATTTTTGGGTATCCAAAGAATGGGTTATCACCCTTACCGACCGGGACATATAAACCAGCGGTGCAAATCTAAGAAGTCTTAAGCATAGGATCATAGTTGTGTTCTTTACGACAAGCTAATCTATGATTCTTTTTAAATCATGTTGACCCGCCTAGTATGCTGAGGTCCAGGGCTTTTTGCAGTCTGTTTTCATATACAGGAAAGTTTTCGAAACCTGATCAAGCATACGGTCAATACATGAAAAGTAACATGGATGGATACAACACGATGACTTAATGACGTTAAGCATTAAGACGTGCATGATGACATGGCCAAAATAAAGTTATCTCTATCCTATTACAGGACTCGTTGCGTCCAAATAATTCACATTGTTTTTTACCCCCAGGTATGAGCCGCCACGGCAGGTTCATCTTCATGATTGACCTGAAGCGTCCGGGTTATCCCTCTCCGCGCCTTCGCCCTTCTCCTTTTCCTAGAAGGTTGACGATGACCAGTCAATGTTGTTCAAGGCTTCAAATTCAGCTTCAGCGTCAACAAGGTCGGCCGGGTCAACTTCAGGAGCAAAGGTATGCTTACGGAGTTGGGGAATCGGACTGATCACGTCATATTGAGGCGTTGGAATTCTTTGGTTTTCTTCATCATAACCCGCCTGGTACTTGGTAAGATCCACTTCGTTGGCTATCAGAGTCGCCATGGGGCGTGTCTCTTTGACACAGGCGAGGAAGTCTGCATCTTCAAACGGAGTGCCATCTTTCTTCAGCCTTGGGTAGCCAATGGCAATGTTAGCCGAGTCTAGTTCTGGTAACCAAGCCTTGGCCCAGCTTAGAGCATTTATCGCTATGGCTCTTGTAGCTGACCGTCTCAGTTCATTGATTCGTTGAGGAAGAGCGGAAAGCTTCCTCAAGACATCTACCAGGAGAGTTGGCATTTCATTTGCCAGAGCCACCGTGGCTATTACACGTTGAGACCCGGTGTACAATTGTTCCACCAATGTGTACACTGCCTTCAGTTTGGTCAGCATGTTTTGGTTCAAATTTGAGCTTCTGGGGCCTGTATAAACATCATCAGGTGAGTTAATTCCAGTCTTATGATCCATTGAAAGGCATAGATAGTTAAAGTAGTTGCAAGGCGACTTACCAAAGATGGTTGTGACCATTTGAGAGACATGGCACTTTAAACCGGACAATTCACCAGTGACTTCTTCCAGAGCGGCCTCTGCCTTCTCATCTCGGCTTATCAGTGCGGTCTTTTCATCTGCCCAGGTTTTCTTTTCAGCCTCAAATTCTTTCTTTAGTGTCTCCTATTCAGAAACACTGAATTCGAACTTGGTGTTGGCCTTCTCAAGTTCCGTCTCTTGGATCTCAAGGAGGCTCTTCAGATTAGTCACCTCAGACTCGAGTTGACTCGTGGTAGCCTATACAAGTGCAAAGTTCGAATCAAGCAAATTGCTTATGCAGTATTAAAGTCCCAAGCATTTTTTTTCAGCAATAACACTTGGCACTTGGTGGCTAATGTCCCAAAGAGTTTTATTTTCCATGGCGGTTCATAAGATGGTGATTTATAAGAATAAGTCCCAAGCATTTTGCAAGCAATAATACTTGGCACTTGGGGGCTAATGCGTATTGCTGTTCAAAGAACCATCAGAATTTTTCTATATAGAACCGGTTCAACCATATTGGTTAAGCCGCCTCTTGGGGACTACATGGTAAGCCGGAAGTTTTTCTTTTCTGTATATTGCTAAAGATTGTTTCAAGTCTACAGCATAAGCGTCATAAGCATCAGACTTGGGGGCTAGCATACTAAAGGTGAATGAACAAAAGAGAACGGGTTATACCTCGAATTTCAGGTGCATCTGTTTCACCATGTCAATCTCGAGATTTTGGCTGCTGTGCACTTGGCTCATATAGCCAGAAAAGATGTCTACAATACTCATATGAGCATAGTTAGCAACATCCATTTTGACTCGGCGATGGTCCAGAAGTTCTTCCTTGGCGGGGCATTTGGCCAGCACAGTTGGCCTTCCCGGCTCAACATAGCCGGTTCTGGTGATTTCCACATCAGCATTGGAAGGATCATCTGTCTGGATCGGGCTAGGAGCCTTGGGAATCTCTGATTCATCAACAGCTTGATCAGTGGGCAGGTCGGTAGCAGGGGGTGGAAAATCTTGCACCGGCTCAGATGACGGCTCATGAGTAGTTGCGTCCGGCACGGTGGTCTCACCGGCTCAGTTGCAACTCTATCTTCAGCTGGTTCATTCTTCCTAACCCTTTTGCTGGGCTTGGCTTGACCACTGCGTCAAAATAAAAAGATTAATACAGATGCAAGGAGATTAAAATAAATACAAGATGAGCGGCTTATTATACCCTGGTGCAGTCTTGAAAGTTGGCAGATTGGACTGTAGTGATTCGCCGGAGGAAGGGGAAGTATCCTGATAATCCGAGTCAGAGGGATTGAGTGGTTGACGAAAGAGACCCGCCAAGGGGTAAAATTTATTTAAAACAGAAGTGACCTCGTTTCGCCGTTTCCTCGGAGTGTTTGGTAAGCCAGAGGAGAGCTCCGCGTCCTTGCTGGTCCGGGTCTGCCTCCGGCTCTCATGAGTTTGCCGCTTCAAAAGAAATTGAGGATCGTGATGAGCTAAAGGATGAGAAAATCTTACTTTCCGGGTCACTCTGCGGATTTTCTGTCTTGGCAAAGGCTCGGAGTCGGAGGAAAGGATAGTTACCTCATCAGCCTTGTTACGGCTTGCTTTGGTGTCCTCCTGCTGATGATCAGTGTCAATAAGATGATTAAAAAATAAGCCAAGGGAGTCAAGGGCTACCTCCGACTCAGAAGAGTCCGCTAGACGAAGCAGGTCAGAAGCGGTAGCCTTCTTGCCCTTCCTTTTGACAGCTTCTTTCCTGGCGGCTTTCTTTTCTTTTCTTGCTCTCTTGGCAGCTCCATGATCATATTTAAATTTCCAAAATTTATCACCCGCCTGCAAGGATTAAGCATATTCATGAGTATGGGTGAAACATTAAGAAATTAAGATAATCATTTCATGTGGGCGGTTTACCTTTGGAGCCAGGTTATCTTTGCAGAAAGGGGCTAGGCCCACCCTGCCACAATCCATTAGATTCTCATTGAGAAGAGACTTGGTCATGTCGTCAATGACATGGGCAGGTAAGTTGTCAGGGCTGTGACGCAAAGGATCATTTTTGGCACCAGTATATTCGCACATCAAGCCAGTGCGGTGGCTCAACGGAATAACTCGCCAGGCAAGCCAAACCCGAACCAGGTCAATACCAGTCAGCCCGTTCCCCAGCAGAGCCTTGATCTTGGCCAAAGTAGGAGCAAGAGATTTACGCTCCGTGGCGGTAATCTTGTCAAGTAAAGGATGATTGGTTTCCAGACAAAGGGAGCGAAAGTCGGGCAGAGGGTTCTCGTCAGCCGGAGAGGTATCCTTGAAGTAGAACAATGTCATGTTCCAGTCTTTGGGGTGGCTTCGCGGGTTAGCATAGGGAAAGATCGCATCCCTACGGCGCTGAATTGAAACTCTGCCAAGTTCCAAGCTTTAACCGCTGGCACATTCCGTCTGGCGATTCAAGTAGAACAGCTCTCTGAAAAGCAGTAAATTGGGCTCTTCACCAAGGTAAACTTCGTTGAACACTTGGAAGTTGCAGATATTAGACACGGAATTGGGTCTGATATCTTGTGGCCGAAGGTCAAAAAAGTTCAGCACATCTCTGAAGAATTTTGAGCCAGGAGGAGTAAATCCCCGGTTCATATGATCTATGAAAACAATGACCTCTCCGTTTTTGGGTTGAGGAAATTCTTCATCCGGATTAGGAGCACAATAAGGCATGACTTCTTTCTTTGGCAGATAGCCAGTTTTCACAAAGTCATTCAAGGTGCTGTCAGTAATAATGGATTTAACCCAGTTGCAAGAGGTAGGTGCCTTGGGCGCCATTTTGATTGAAAGCCTAAGACAAAGTAAAAGGTCCGGTTCAAATTTAAGTCGGGGATGACAAAAATATTGCTGTGCATATTCATAAATGGCGGCTTATAAAGGGGCCTAATGGTATAAGGATAATTATGTCCTGGTTAGTTCAGCCGCCATAGGTTCTGTAAGCCGTCAACATTATTTAAACTGACGGGTGATTCAGATTATTACTTCCTTAAAACCGGCGATGAGAGTCGCCATAACTAGATAAATCCAACAAATAAAGATTTTGCCTAAGTATTGTACAAACAGGTTTCATAACTTGAAGTGGTTATTTTGGATCAAACAAATGTTCAGAAAAGAAAATTTACTAGACCTAAAAACAGGGCGCAGAGGAGTTCATACGTTTTGATGGGGTTTGTCTACAAAGCAAGGAGGTTTGCTAGTTGCTACTACTAAAAATGTATGCGGAACAATAACCACACGAGATCTATGCTGTTACTGGATCAAACAAGCTACAACAGAGGCAAGAGCGAAAAGCTTAGATGAACTGTGCTCAGAACAGAAGAACACGCTAGCCCTAGTGCAGATCTATGGCGCGGAAAGGGGAAGTACTTACTGCGGAGGATCTGAGGAGGAGTGCTGTCGTTCTCTGGTCAGAATCAGGTCGATGCAGCGACCAAGCTCGACGAGGATGAAGTGCGCGGTGGCGACGATGGCGGAGCTCCAGTAGCAAATGGGGGTGAGAGGAAGAAGATGCGAAACGGGAGAATGAGAAGAGACCTAGTCGGGTCTATTTATAAGGAAAAGGCTGTTAAGTGGGCGCGAAAAACGAGGAGGCCGAAAAACATGGTTATCCAACTACAAAGGCGCCTTGATTTTCGGAAGGTCATTAAGACAAAGATCCGTTGAGATATATTGGACAAAGCATGCATTTATGGCAGGTGACGTCATGGCAGGTTACCTCATATTCGAAGGATGACATCATGGAGGGTTACAAAAGCTTCATAAGCAAGGAGCAGAAGATTATTCTTAAGTATCAAAGATTGACATTAACCAGTTCAAATCAATCTGGGGCCTAATGTTGGGGATATGATTATTAGGTATGACCCGCCCAGGAGGGGCTAGGTTATACCTATCAGTATTTTTGAAGCCCAAGACTAAGGTTGAAGACGATGGTTGGGGAAGGGCCCATAAGCCCAAAGGCGACTTAGGGCCCATAGTGATAAACCACCATGTATGCATTACTTTTATTGTAAGACAAGGAATATTAAGAGACCGAGCCAGACACTATTTATGAGCCGGTCGGGACTCTGTAGAGCCGCTGGGCGTCGGCCTCTTTATATAAAGGGACGACCTAGCAGCGGGTCAGGGCAAGGAACATCAACTCGAGAGCTAGGTCAAGCGATTTGCTCCCTGGTTATCGAGAACATAAGCAATCCCACTCAAAACTGGATCGTGGGCTTTTACCTTCTCTGTAAGGGGCCAAACCAGTATAACCCGCGTGTCCTTTGTCCCGATTAACCCCTTCTAGCTTCCTAGTTGCGACGGATCCACGACTAAGTCCTTTCACTAGGACATCTGCCGTGACAATTCCACGACAGTTCGCGCCCACCGTGGGGCCAGCGCATGGTGGATTTGAGTTCTTGAAGGGCAGCTTCAAAGGGCTCAAGGGATATGATGTGGGCCGGATGACCAAGAGTCGTCGCGGCAAGCTCTACATTGACGACACAGGCTGGGGCCCCAACGCCGGCTCAATTGAGTACGGGTACCGGGTCCCCTTCGACTGGTTTGGCATCTTTCTCCACTTTAATTTTGTGTTGGCATAGAGTGGGACTAATGCCCTTAAGATCATCCAGAGTATATCCCATAGCAGCACGATGCTTCTTCAGAGTTTTCAATAATCTTTCTTCTTCTTGCTCTGAAAGGTTAGCACTAATAATAACAGGATATATTTTCTTTTCATCAAGATAAGCATACTTAAGATTATCAGGTAATGGTTTGAGCTCAAACACGGGATCACCCTTGGGTGGAGGGGGATCCCCTAGGATTTCAACAGGTAGGTTGTGTTTCAGAATAGGACCCTGTTGAAGGAACACTTCATCTATTTCCCTTCTTTCTTTCATAAACATATCATTTTCATGGTCTAGCAAATATTGTTCTAACGGATCAGTAGGAGGCACGGCAATAGAAGCAAGACCAATAATCTCATCCTTACAGGGTGATTCTTTATCACGGGGTTGTCTATGAAACTTAGCAAAATTAAACTCATGAGACATATCCCCTAAGCTAATTGAAACAACATCCTTATTGCAATCAATCCTAGCATTAACAGTATTCAAGAAGGGTCTACCAAATATAATGGGACAAAAGTCATCTTGTGGGGAACCAAGAACAAGAAAATCAGCAGGATATTTAACTTCTCCACACAAGACATCAACATCTCTAACAATCCCTACTGGCTTAATAGTATCCCTATTGGCAAGCTTAATAGTAACATCAATACCTTCTATTTTAGCAGGTGCAATATCATGCATAATTTCTTTATATAAGGAATGAGGTGTTGCACTAGCACTAGCACCCATATCACATAAGCCATGATAACAATGATCTCCTATTTTAACAGAAATAACAGGCATGCCTACAACAGGTCTATGCATCTTAGCATCTGGTCTAGCAATTAGCAGCATGTTCACAGAAGTAAATAACATGCCCATCTAAATTATTATCCAAGAGATCTTTAACCATAGCAATACTAGGTTCAACCTTGATTTGCTCAGGAGGCGTATAAGTTCTAGTATTACTCTTACGAACATCAGTCGAAGTTTTAGCATGATCCTTTATCCTAACAGGAAAAGGAGGTTTCTCAACATAAGTAGTAGGAACAATAGGATCATTATATGTGACAGTCTTTTCTTCAACTATAATAGGTGCAACTACTTTTACTTCAATGGGATTATATTTAAACCACTTCTCCTTAGGGATATCAACGTGAGTAGCAAAAGATTCACAAAAAGCAGCTACTATCTCAGAGTCAAGTCCATATTTAGCGCTAAATCCATGAAAAGCATCGGTATCCATAAAAGATTTAACACAATCAAACTTAGGTGTTATACCTGACTCCTTACCATCATCGGAACCCCAATCTTCAGAGTTGCATTTAATTCTTTCTAATAAGTCCCACTTGAATTCAGTAGTCTTCAGCCTATAAGAACCAGCACATGAAGTATCAAGCATGGTGTGATCATTGAGAGAAAGCCAAGCATAAATTTTTTGAATAATCATATCTCTTGAGAGCTCATGATTGGGGCATGAATATAACATTGACTTAAGCCTCCCCCAAGCTTGAGCGATGATTTCTCCTTCGCGAGGCCAGAAATTATATATGTAATTACGATCACGGTGAACAAGATGCATAGGATAGAACTTCTGGTGAAATTCCAACTTCAATCGTTTATAATTGTCACGACCGGTTTTTCAATAAAATGCTTATTGAGAAAACTGATCTTTTGATCCCAGTATAGGAAAAGTCATCCTCACTGGTAGACAAATACTTGATAAACAGAGGACCAGTAGCATCAAATATATTACAGGGTTGAGCTGAGGCTGCTCAACAATTTATTACAAACTCGCCAATATCTTACATAAGGGCGGTTATGGCACAGGGGTGTGGTAACATGCTACTAGCTCGAGATAAAAGTGGTGGTGGATAACTTGACTCCTAACTGGCAGCTCATCGAGCGTCGAGGTGAGGCTCGACGAATTTATATGGGGTTGGCGGAAGCGGATATGATACAAAGACCAAAACAGGATCGCACGGGACTGGCTGGGACTCCTCTAGGCGTCGGACTCGCTATTGAACTCTTCATCCATGAGATCGCCTTCATCAACATCTGGCAAAATCAACAAGCCAGGTGAGTACTTTGAAGTACTCGCAAGACAGTTCGGACAAAAGATATAACAAATGCATGCATGAATGCGTCATGAGCAAAAAAATAATGATGCTCATACCAATAATAAAAATTTCACGATGAGACAAATAAGACGTATAACTGAAAACCGATCGAGTGTCTGAAGCGACGCCATGAAAGATAAACAAATAAGATAAAGCTCATGCCGCAGTCGGGCGTCTAAGCGACACCACATAAAGGGCTTATAAAAGAAATGCCACAGTTGGACGTCTGAGCGACATCACAGGAAGGGCGTATAAAAGAAATACCACAGTCGGACGTCTGAGCGACATCACAGAAAGGGCTTTGAAAAGAAGTGCCACAGTCGGACATCTGAGCGACATCACAGACAGGGCTTGAAAAGGAATGCCACAGTCGGACGTCTGAGCGACATCACAGACAGGGCTTATAACAAATGTAAATAACAGGTATGCCACCGTCGGACGTCTGAGCGACATCACAGACAGGGCTTATAATAAAAGTAAATAACAAGTATGCCACCGTCGGACATCTGAGCGACATCATAGACAGGGCTTATAACAAATATAAATAATAGGTATGCCACTGTCGGACGTCTGAGCGACATCACAGACAGGACTTGTAACAAATGTAAATAACAAGATTAGTCCATCCACAAGAATAATCTTTTAACCGGGTTTATCACACATGTATTCCACCGGAGTTTTGTCACTGAGACTCATATCTGACAAGATAAGATGAATACAGTACTTGGACAAGTACAAGATGATTTAAAGGATTTGTGACTCTGCAGAGTTTGTACTTACTGACCACAGCCAACGGATTTCTGTAGTCACGAAGGACTAGTTCCGTTTACAGTATTTCGATAGAAACACATTTAACTAGTACACACCCATTCCACCTCACGATGCCAGGAATCACCCTAGGCAACATCCAAGAAAAACTTTGAGACGGGGAGGTCACAACCTCGAATAGCATGGGATCAAATTTCTATAAGCGCGCTCTAAGGGGTGCCCCCCTCTCGGTCCCAACCGGAAACACCCATGCCCCCTGACCGGATGACGGGCTTTAATCCAGGGCCATGGAACCCTCATCCCGGCCTCTCTACTTGGTGTGTACCAGGAAAACTGTTGCAACTTACTAAGCCATATTCCTTGCGGAAAACATGTGGCAGTACAGGAAGGAAATGAATGGGAATGTGATTTGATTCACGATGACACTGATGTCAAATGGACTGGCATAAGACTGGCATGTCACAACACTGCCATCTTACCCATCCTCATGCCATCACATGGCCATGCCAATATGTATCCAACAACATATGGCTTTTCGAAACTTACTTTCCACTTATGTGCATGAAATATAACATTTAAAGAAATGTTCATAACCATGCCATGCAACTCCTAAATGCAAACATGCAACAAACACTTCATCATATCAAGAGTTCAAACATGCTTGCCTGGTTCGGAGTAGTCGGAGTCTAACTGGGTGAAGTTTGCGGCTCCGTCACTCCCTCCGGAATCTACGTTATAAGAAAAATATGCACGTAACGTAAATACCGCGAGGTGCACAAAAAGTATACCAAATAATTTTCAAATAAATCTGATAAAAAACTAGACAAAATTCTAAAGAGAACAGAAAAAGAATCAAACAAAAATACTTTTCTGTTTAAAAGATATAAGGGTTTTGATTCAGGGACCTTTCTGTAATGAAACAGAAAACTCCCAGGGGGTTAAGCAGAAAAGTCCAGAAAACGGTTCGTTTAAAAGAAACGACTGAGAGACTGACAGGCGGGCTCCACCCGTCAGGTTTGAATAATCAAACGAGGGAAACAGGGCGTGATGGCGCCCGAGAGATGCGGTGGTCGCCGGCGGCGATCCACGACGAGGCAGGGTGATCGGGCGGTACCTTCGTGATCAGCACGTCCTTCCGCGTCTGTGGGTGGTGGTGGTGGTCGCCGGCGAGCATTGTGTCGACGACGGCCCTTGCTTCAGCGGACGGCGATTCGGGCAGTCGTGGACCTCGGTGGAGAGAGCGGAGTGAATCGAGGTGGAGGCCGAGGCGGAACGAGGTGGCCGGAGTTGAGGAAGAAGGGCCCCTCGAGGCTCTTCCAGTGGCTAGGCGGGGTCTGGTGAGGTGATGGAGTTGTGCGGGGGCGAGAGAAAGCTCGGGGGTGCTATTTATAGCTGGCCCGAGGCGGTTGCCGTGAACGGATAAGTCCGGCGAGTGATTACGGCGGCGCTGTGGCTGGACGGTCGGCTTAGGAGCTTGAGCATCGACTAGACAGAGCACTGGTGTTGTCCCAATGTCCAACTCAGCAAGGTAGGCGAGCTTACGGCCTGTCCTCCACAGAACGGCCGCACGGCCCGTCGGCGGCAGAGAACGCGCTCTGCGCCTGCCAGGCCACGGCGACGGTGCTGCATGCATGCGCTGGCAAGGAGATGGCCACGCGGAGCTCTCAGAAGGTTTGGGCGGTGCCGAACGGCGTTAGGCTGCAGTGTTGCCCCCTGTCGGCCGCTATGGTGGTTCTGCCGCCGCAAGACACGCCGGCGCAGGCGGGCCAGGGTGCCACTGATGCCAGGAACGCACCAAGCACACGTGTGGAGCTCCGGAAAAGAAGGAGGGGCTGTGAGCAACGTGCCAAGTGCACTGTGGGCATGTGACTGAAACTCTGACAGAGAAACGACACTGAATCTGAATTTTACTGAAGATGAACAGTAATAGTGCATGCTAGGTGTTCGACAGAATGATTTTGGCATGTGGGGATTTTTCCTTGAGCTGGTTTTTGGTGGAGTGGTCTCTCATTGCAACTAGGGGTTGCCTGAATTTTGGTGGAATTTTTGGATAAGTGTAGATATGAATTTCACCAAATTTGGCAAATCTGGTCCAAACTTGCAGAGGGTGAATTTTGAAATATTTGAAAAGAAGAAGAGTGGATCAAGATGGTTCTAGGTTGTGGGTGCAAAGGACTATCCAGAGGAGTTGAATTGAGATCAAAAATCAAAAGCATTAAGGTACTTGCTTTGCAAACTACCTAGGCTCAAAATAAAGGACAGAATTATTTTGGGGAAAGAATTGAATGGAATAAAATCCAAAAATGGATTTTATTAGTTGGGAAAGAATGTTTGGGTTGTCCCAAAGTGGAAGGAGGGTTTTTGGGAACATTTTACCATAGGAGGCATGGTAAAATCAAGAAAGGAACAAAACCAAAGACAAGCCCAAAACCAAAATGGTTTTTTTTAAAACAAAAACCACAAAAATTTTGGAGTGTCACAGCACCTACCCCCTTAGGAAAAATCTCGTCCCCAAGATTTCAGCTGGTCCATAAACAGGTGTGGGTGCTCTGTCCGAAGGAAATCCTCTCTCTCCCAAGTTGCTTCATTCTCGGTGTGATTGCTCCACTGAACTCTGAAAAACTTGATGGTTTTCTGTCGGGTCCTCCTCTCAGACTCTTCTAATATTTTTATTGGGTGCTCCCGGTAGGCAGGGGCGGAGACGGGGGGTGCGAGCAGGGGCTAGACACCCCCCAACGATCGGCCCCCCTCAATGTCTCACAGGCCATACTAGTACTAGTATTTTATGTTATATGCGCTAATTGGCCAGAGATAATGACAACTTAATTAGCAATTCAGCCCAAAACTAATGTTTAATCAGTAGAGCATGCAAGCCAAGCCCAAATAGTAGCCCATCTGCCCATTCTGACCCATCGGTGAGCAGGAGGCCTACAAGTTTGATCGTTTCAAAGTTTGTACGTTGATCTGATCCAAAATCGATCTTCCAATTCCCTAATTGCTAGGGTTTCTTGCCGCCACTCAATGGCTCGTTGCACCTCCAATCTCTCTCGCCCGGCAGCCAGCAGGCACTGTTTCCGTTTGCCGGCGCCGGTGGCGCTAGGAGACCACGCAAGGACCAAGTTGCTTCCAGCTTCCATTGTGTTAACGGCTGTGTTGAGCCATATGTCACTGAGTCCATCGGGTATGTGTTCATGATCTAAGGCTCCGCTTTGTTCATATCTAAGGCTCTGTTTGAAAGGTACGTCGACATACAATATCCCTCGCAGCTGGTTCATTCTTTTTCTGGATTACAACCTAACAGCCTATTAATCAAGCATGTAAGAGGATCTCTGTTAGTTTACTAATTAGACGTTTCTTTTAAAAAAATGCTACTAATTGATAACATGTATTTCCTAATTAGATGTGTTAGTTGTATATATGGATGATCTGTCATTAGTGCAATATTTTACGAGCAACTCCCTCCGTCCCGTAATATAAAAGCGTTTTGACACTACACTAGTGTAAAAAATTCTTTTATATTTTGAGACAGAGGGAGTAGCTTTTAGATTCTATACACAAAGATAATTCTAAAGAGGTCGTTTATAAGGGGTCGCGGGCTGCGAGTTTTTTTAGTTCGATTTGCCCCCCCCCCCTATGTTCAATTCCTGGCTCCGCCCCTGCCGGTAGGTGAGGTTCGGTTGCACGTCAATATTTTCATGCGATACTTGCTTCTCTGGGTTGCTCACGTACTTTCTCAACTGCGAGATGTGTAACACGTTGTGGATATCGGATAAATCTCTGGGCAGGTCTAGCTGCTAGGCTACCGTGCCTCTTCGGGCCATTATACGGAATGGTCCGATGAATCTTGGTGCTAGCTTTCCCTTAATCCTGAATCGTTGCAGACCCCTCATAGGAGAGACTCTTAGGTATACAAACTCTCCAGGTTCAAAACTAATTTCCCGATGCTTTCGATCTTAATAACTCTTTTGCCGACTTTGAGCTGTCTTGAGTCGATCTCTAATAGTCTTAACTTTCTCCTCAGCCTCCTTGAGCATATCTGGGCCGAAGATATGGCTGTCTCCGGTCTCTGACCAATTTAGTGGGGTACGACATCTTCTGCCATACAGGGCTTTAAAGGGTGCCATTTGCAAGCTGGCTTGATAACTGTTGTTGTATGCGAATTCTGCATATGGCAAACTTTCTTCCCAACTGGTTCCGTATGTGAGGACACAGGCTCTCAGCATGTCATCTAGAATTTGGTTTACGCGTTCAGTTTGCCCATCAGTCTGGGGATGGTATGCGGTACTGAATGCTAGTTGGGTACCCAGTGCCTGTTGTAGGTGATCCCAAAATCTAGAGACGAACTGTGTGCCTCTGTCAGATATGATAGTCTTTGGGACTCCATGCAGGCAGACGATACGGGCAAGATAAAGTCTGGCCAGTCTCTGAGTGGTGTAAGTTGTCTTCACCGGAATAAAATGTGCCACCTTGGTTAACCTGTCGGTTATGACCCATATGGCATTATTTCCATGTCGTGACCGTGGTAGTCCAACAATGAAATCCATTCCAATATTGTCCTACTTCCACTCGGGTATTTTGTTTGGCTGTAACAGCCAGGCTGGTTTCTTGTGCTCGACCTTTATGCGTTGACAAGAGTCACAACATGCAATGAATGTGGCTATGTCCCTTTTCATACCCTGCCACCAAAAATTTTCCTGAAGGTCCTTGTACATTTTTGTCCCTCCAGGATGGATTGAATACGGAGCGGTGTGACTTTCAGACAGAATCTGCTGTTTGAGGTCTTGGATATTTGGTACGCAGATTCTTTCTCCGTACCATAATATTCCTTGCTCATCTATGTTGAATTCCGAGGCCTTGCCCAAACTTACTTTTCTTTTTATACCATCAATGCTGGGGTGTCCATGCTGAGCCTCCTTAATCTTCTCCATCAAGGTAGGCTGTATTTCCAAATTTGCCACACTGCCTTCGGTAACCATTATTAAATTGAGCCTGGCAAATTCCTGTTGAAATTCTGGCCTCAACTTTGGTATATTGTCATTGTCCGTGCTAGGATTCCAACTCAGGGCATCTGCCACAACATTTGCTTTTCCGGGATGATAGTGGATTCCAACATCATAATCCTTCACCAACTCTAACCAGCGTCGTTGCCGTAAATTAAGTTCTGGCTGTGTGAAAATATACTTAAGACTCTTATGGTCTGTGTATATTTCACAACGGTTTCCAAGTAGGAAGTGTCTCCATTCCTTGAGTGCATGGATGACCGCTGCCAATTCTAAGTCATGAGTGGGATAATTCTCCTCATGCTTGCGAAGTTGTCTGGAGACATACGCAACTACCTTGCCTTCTTGCATCAATACGCATCCGAGGCCTTTCCGGGATGCGTCACAATATACCTCAAAATTCTTGTGCATGTCTGGCATAATTAATACTGGTGTCATTGTTAACTTTCTTTTTAGCTCTTGGAAGCTTTTCTCACAGGCTTCCGTCCATTCAAACTTCTTGCCTTTCTTGAGCAACTGCGTCATTGGCTTTGCTATGGTGGAGAATCCTTCAATAAATCTCCGATAATAGCCTGCCATTCCCAGGAAACTCCGTACGTCCATTATGTTAGCTGGTGGTTTCCAGCCGAGTATGGCCTTGACCTTTTCTGGGTCTACTGCAATTCCTTCTTGGGTTAGCACGTGGCCCAGAAAACCCACCTGTCTTAGCCAAAATTCACATTTGCTGAATTTGGCGTACAGTTGATGTTTCCTGAGTTCTCCTAGTACAATCCTGAGGTGCTCGGCGTGCTCTTCTGGTGTTTTGGAGTATATCAGAATATCATCGATGAATACCACAACGAACTTGTCCATATACTTCATAAATACTTTGTTCATGAGGTGAACAAAATATGCGGGGGCATTGGTTAGTCCAAATGGCATTACTGTGAACTCATACAGTCCATATCTGGAAGTGAAGGCTGTCTTGGGAATATCTTCGGTTCGTACTTTCAATTGGTGGTATCCCGATCTCAAGTCAATTTTTGAGAAGACTTTGGCCTGAGCGAGCTGATCAAATAAATCATTTATTCGGGGCATTGGGTATTTGTTCTTGATTGTGACCATGTTAAGAGCTCGATAGTCAATACACAATCTCAGCGTTCCATCCTTTTTCTTTGCAAATAAAATTGGAGAACCCCACGGTGAGGAGCTGGCTCGTATGTATCCTTTCACCAATAATTCTTTTATTTGCTTCTTCAACTCTACCAATTCGGATGGTGCCATTCTGTATGGTTTCTTGTAAATGGGAGCGGTTCCGGGTGCTAGCTCAATGCTGAATTCTATCTCTCGGTCCGGTGGCATGCCTGGTAGTTCTTCTGGGAATACATCTGGAAATTCACACACTACTGGAACCTTGTTCAGCTCAGAAACGTCCACCTTGTTTAATCTCGGTTGTCGAGGTATTTGTCTCTCTTTGGCTGAAACTTTTATTGTCTTCCCATGATGGTGTGTGAGAATCACGGTCCGGTTGAAGCAGTCAATAAAACCTTGTTGGTGGTTAGACAAACCATCCCTAGGATGACATCTAGTCCTTTACTTTCCAGTACAATAAGGTTGGCATAAAACTTCAATTCTTCAAATTCAATAACCACACCTTGACAGTAACTCTGGGTCACTTGCCTAATTCCAGGGGACTTGATGATCATTGATTTTTCCAAGGGAAGCATCGAAAAATTATTTTGCAAAGCAAAACTCTTCGAAATGAATGAGTGAGAAGCTCCAGAATCAAACAAAACCATGGCAGGTATTGTGTTGATAGGGTACGTACCGAGTACGATATCTGGGGCGTTTTGTGCTTCCTCTTTTGTCACGTGGTTCAGGTGACCCTTCCGGTGGTTGTTATTGGGGTTGAAATTGTTTCGCTTTGGCACTGAATTATTTCCACCAGTGTTAGGCTTTGGGGTTGAATTCCTGGGCTTGGGGCACTGCTTGGCATAGTGTCCTTCTTCTCCACAAGCGTAACAAGTAACGCCTGGGCGATATGTGAACTCCTTGTCTCTTGCATGGAAATTCTTGATTGGGCGTGAATTATTCGTCGGGGTTTTGTGTGTACCACCCTTCTGAAATTCCGTCTTGCTTCTGTGGTTGCGAGCAAAAGTAGTTTGGTCCCTTTTGCGTTTGCGGAAATCTTCCAGGCTACGTCGCTCATTTTCCAGAGTAATGGCCTTATCCACCAGTGTTTTAAAATCTGGGAAGGTATGCACAACTAGCTGGCATTTAAGCGCGGGTGCCAGGCCTTCCAAGAATTTTTCCATCTTCTTTCTCTCGGTCATGCGCACTTCATTTGCGTAGCGAGACAGTAGAGTGAATTGGCTGTTGTATTCTGAAACTGTATTTGGTCCTTTGCTTGAGATCATCAAATTCTCTCTTCTTGATTTTCATAACACTTTTAGGAATATGTGCCCCGCAAAAACCTTCTTTGAAATCCTCCCAGGTTATTTCATTTTCGTTGGGGTGCATGTGCAGGAAGTTTTCCCACCACGATGCAGCTGCTCCTGTGAGATAATGCGGTGCATACAATACTTTTTCATGGTCTGAACATTGTGCAATAATTAATTTTCTCTCCATGTCTCGAAGCCAGTCTTCGGCCTCAAGAGGCTTGTCAGTATGAGAAAAAGTTGGAGGACGCGTCTTCTGTAACTCAGATAACTTGGATTGCTGTTGATACTGACCACGGTGACTTCCCATATTGATGAATTGGTTCATCATTTGCTGGTGTTGTTGCTGACTCTGTTCGTACAGACGACACACTTGGGTAAATGATGTCTCACTGTCCTGTTGACTTGTCTGTCCCTGAGTGAAATTGTGGTTTGGCGGTGTGCCATAATTTTCTTCTGGCTGATTTGGCATAGAGCGCGTCCAAGGACGACACATCTTTCACTCTGGGGATATATTTTGTGAAGCTCGTAAGACAGGAAAGAGAGTTGCAAAAGTCAATAAAATCACACACAAAGAAAATCTTGAAATACCAAATACACGTTTGCGCGCGGAGAAGGACTAATACATATCTTACACGCGAGCATAATTATACATTACATCACTCAGGATATGCGTACATAATCCTGACATGTTATCGAGACTAGTGCACTTCTCCAGATCCTACATGATGCGCAAACAGGCTACTTCTCACAACCTATGTACATATAACCATATCACACAAGTCGTTGCATCGCATGTCGGCTAATCGTACTCAGTCGGAGATGGTGAGGATCTCCCTTGGCCTGCCAAGGGTGAGACGCAGAGACGCTGGGGAATCAACCTCCTCCTCGCTAATAGGTTCCAGACGAGAAACGCTGCGCTGAGCTGATGGAGCGGGTGCCGTAGGCGGAATAACACGAATACGAGTGGGTGGAATAGGTGGAGTAGCACGTATGGGAGTGGGTGCAACATGTGGTGCAGAGCGGACGGGAGTGGGTGCAATAGCTTGGTTAAATTCCTCAATGGTAGGCAGACGACAAGCAGTGGCAAGAATGGTAGGTGAATGAGAAGCTGAGGACGAGACAAAAGTCAGCGGTGGAGCGGTGTGCAGGAGTTCCCTCCTGTTAGCAGCACAGCCATGAACTGAGTCCATGCGAGCAGCTACGAGGTCGTCCACCATGCCGTCAAATGCTGCCTCCAGGGCTCGGAGGTACTCGACAAGCATCTCAAAGGCTTCGTCTCGCTCTCCTTTGGGGCAAGAGAATGAGTAGTGACAGGTGTAGGGTACATGGCATGGAAGGTAGCGGTAGCGATGGGTCTTCATTGTAGGAAGAACATCCCGAAGACGAGCTATCGCCTCGCGGGCAGCCATATGCATAGCATGCCTTTCTGTAGGCATGGCTCTCCCCAAGAATCGGAGGCGGCGTATCTCAGCATGCCCTCCCCTGAATTGCACCGCGGCCTGGTGCATAGTCAGACTGTCGTTGATCTTGTGTGGATAAAGTGTGAAGACTAGGCGCACGGATGGCCCCATCGCGACCTGAACGATGAAGGAGAGGAGTTTGACAAACCCCTTAGGCACGTTGGCGAACATCTGTGACTCACATTCGTCGCCGGCCATCTACAAAAGTAGGCAAAAATTCTGAGTGATCGGATCATAAATTTTATGCTGACTGTCAGAAAAATGACTACATTTGTAAAGACATGAATAAACTATATCATGCTAATATCCGATTAGCGATCGCACCTAGTGGCTTCCTACAGTCAGCCTAGCTCTGGTACCAAGTCTGTCACGACCGGTTTTTCAATAAAATGCTTATTGAGAAAACTGATCTTTTGATCCCAGTATAGGAAAAGTCATCCTCACTGGTAGACAAATACTTGATAAACAGAGGACTAGTAGCATCAAATACATTACAGGGTTGAGCTGAGGCTGCTCAACAATTTATCACAAACTCGCCAATATCTTACATAAGGGCGGTTATGGCACAGGGGTGTGGTAACATGCTACTATCTCGAGATAAAAGTGGTGGTGGATAACTTGACTCCTAACTGGCAACTCATCGAGCGTCGAGGTGAGGCTCGACGAATTTATACGGGGTTGGCAGAAGCGGATATGATACAAAGACCAAAACAGGATCGCACGGGACTGACTGGGACTCCTCTAGGCGTTGGACTCGTTATTGAACTCTTCATCCATGAGATCGCCTTCATCAACATCTGGCCAAATCAACAAGCCAGGTGAGTACTTTGAAGTACTCGCAAGACAGTTTGGACAAAATATATAACAAATGCATGCATGAATGCGTCATGAGCAAAAAAATAATGATGCTCATACCAATAATAAAAAATTCACGATGAGACAAATAAAACGTATAACTGAAAACCGATCGGGTGTCTGAAGCTACGCCACGAAAGGTAAACAAATAATATAAAGCTCATGCCGCAGTCGGGCGTCTAAGCGACACCACATAAAGGGCTTATAAAAGAAATGCCACAGTCGGACGTCTGAGCGACATCACAGAAAGGGCGTATAAAAGAAATACCACAGTCGGACGTCTGAGCGACATCACAGAAAGTGCTTTAAAAAGAAGTGCCACAGTCGAACGTCTGAGCGACATCACTGACAGGGCTTGAAAAGGAATGCCACAGTCGGACGTCTGAGCGACATCACAGACAGGGCTTATAGCAAATGTAAATAACAGGTATGCCACCGTCGGACGTCTGAGCGACATCACAGAGAGGGCTTATAACAAAAGTAAATAACAAGTATGCCACCGTTGGACGTCTGAGCGACATCACAGACAGGGCTTATAACAAATGTAAATAACAGGTATGCCACCGTCGGACATCTGAGCGACATCACAGACAGGACTTGTAACAAATGTAAATAACAAGATTAGTCCATCCACAAGAATAATGTTTTAACCGGGTTTATCACACATGTATTCCATCGGAGTTTTGTCACTGAGACTCATATCTGACAAGATAAGATGAATACAGTACTTGGACAGGTACAAGATGATTTAAAGGATTTGTGACTCTGCAGAGTTTGTACTTACTGACCACAGCCAACGGATTTCCGTAGTCACGAAGGACTAGTTCCGTTTACGATATTTTGGTATAAACACATTTAACTAGTACACACCCATTCCACCTCACGATGCCAGGAATCACCCTAGGCAACGTCCAAGAAAAACTTTGAGACGGGGAGGTCACAACATCGAACAGCATGGGATCAAATTTCTATACGCGCGCTCTAAGGGGTGCCCCCTCTCGGTCCCAACCGGAAACACCCATGCCCCCTGACCGGATGACGGGCTTTAATCCAGGGCCATGGAACCCTCATCTCGGCCTCTCTACTTGGTGTGTACCAGGAAAACGGTTGCAACTTACTAAGCCATATTCCTTGCGGAAAACATGTGGCAGTACAGGAAGGAAATGAATGGGAATGTGATTTGATTCACGATGACACTGATGTCAAATGGACTGGCATAAGACTGGCATGTCACAACACTGCCATCTTACCCATCCTCATGCCATCACATGGCCATGCCAATATGTATCCAACAACATATGGCTTTCCGAAACTTACTTTCCACTTATGTGCATGAAATATAACATTTAAAGAAATGTTCATAACCATGCCATGCAACTCCTAAATGCAAACATGCAACAAACACTTCATCATATCAAGAGTTCAAACATGCTTGCCTGGTTCGGAGTAGTCAGAGTCTAACTGGGTGAAGTTTGCGGCTCCGTCACTCCCTCCGGAATCTACGTTATAAGAAAAATATGCACGTAACGTAAATACCGCGAGGTGCACAAAAACTATACCAAATAATTTTCAAATAAATCTGATAAAAAACTAGACAAAATTCTAAAGAGAACAGAAAAAGAATCAAACAAAAAAACTTTTCTGTTTAAAATATATAAGGGTTTTGATTCAGGGACCTTTCTGTAATGAAACAGAAAACTCCCAGGGGGTTAAGCAGAAAAGTCTAGAAAACGGTTCGTTTAAAAGAAACGACTGAGAGACTGACAGGCGGGCTCCACCCATCAGGTTTGAATAATCAAACGAGGGAAACAGGGCGCGACGACGCCTGAGAGATGCGGTGGTCGCCGGCGGCGATCCACGGCGAGGCAGGGTGATCGGGCGGTACCTTCGTGATCAGCACGTCCTTCCGCGTCTGTGGGTGGTGGTGGTGGTCGCCGGCGAGCACTGTGTCGACGGCGGCCTTGCTCCGGCGGACGGTTCGGGTGTCGTGGCCGTCGAGAGAGCTCGGGGTCAATGAGTGGGGAGCGAGTGGAAGGCTACGAGTGGGGCCGGAGGCTACCACGAGGTGGCCGAAGCGACGGGGTGGCCGAGTTGAGGAAGAAGGGCCCCTCGAGGCTCTTCATGTGGCTGCGGGTCTGGTGAGGTGGTGAGTGTGGGGCGAGAGCGAGCTCGGGGTGCTATTTATAGCCGGCCCGAGGCGGTTGCCGTGAACGGATAAGTCCGGCGAGTGATTACGGCGGCGCTGTGGCTGGACGGTGGTTAGGAGCTTGAGGCATCACTAGACGGAGCACTGGTGTTTTTCCAGTGTCCAACTCAGCAAAGGTAGGGGAGGTTACGCCTGTCCTCGACGGAACGGCCGCACGGCCGTCGGCGGCCGAGAACCGCTCTACGCGTGCCAGGCCACGGCGACGGTGCTGCATGCGTGGCGCTGGCAGGAGATGGCCACGCGGAGCTCTCAAAAGGTTTGGGCGGTGGCGAACAGCGTTATGTCGCAGTGTTGCCCCCTGTCGGCCGCTACGGTGGTTCTGCCGCCGCAAGACACGCCGGCGCAGGCGGGCCAGGGTGCCACCGATGCCTGGAACGTGCCAAGCACGCGTGTGGAGCTCCGGACAAGAAGGAGGGGCTCTGAGCAACGTGCCAAGTGCACTGTGGGCATGTGACTGAAACTCTAACGGAGAAACGACACTGAATCTGAATTTTACTGAAGATGAACAGTAATAGTGCATGCTAGGTGTTCGACAGAATGATTTTGGCATGTGGGGATTTTTCCTTGAGCTGGTTTTTGGTGGAGTGGTCTCTCATTGCAACTAGGGGTTGCCTGAATTTTGGTGGAATTTTTGGATAAGTGTAGATATGAATTTCACCAAATTTGGCAAATCTGGTCCAAACTTGCAGAGGGTGAATTTTGAAATATTTGAAAAGAAGAAGAGTGGATCAAGATGGTTCTAGGTTGTGGGTGCTAAGGACTATCCAGAGGAGTTGAGTTGAGATCAAAAGTTCAAAGGCATTAAGGTACTTGCTTTGCAAATTACCTAGGCTCAAAATAAATGACAGAATTGTTTTGGGAAAAGAAATAAATGAGATAAAATCCAAAAATGGATTTAACTAGTTGGGACAGAATGTTTGGTTTGTCCCAAAGTGGAAGGAGGGGTTTTGGGAGAATTTTACCACAAGAGGCATGGTAAAACAAGAATGGATCAAAACCAAAGAAAAGCCCAAAACCAAAAAGGTTTTCTTTTTTAGAAGAAACTAAATCCAAGAAAAGATTTTGAGAAGGAAAACTCAGAAGAGGGTTTTCAAGAAGGGTTTAAATGACCTTCTTTAAACCTAGCAAGGCTCTTGCTGAAAACAAAAACAACAAATTTTTTGGAGTGTCACAACACCTACCCCCTTAGGAAAAATCTCGCCCCCGAGATTTCAGCTGATCCTTAAACAGGTGTGGGTGCTCTGTCCGAAGAAAATCATCTCTCTCCCAAGTTGCTTCATTCTCGGTGTGATTGCTCCACTGAACTCTGAAAGAACTTGATGGTTTTCTGTCGGGTCCTCCTCTCAGACTCTTCTAATATTTTTATTGGGTGCTCCCGGTAGGCAGGGGCGGAGACAGGGGGTGCGAGCAGGGGCTAGACACCCCCCAACGATCGGCCCCCCTCAATGTCTCACGGGCCATACTAGTACTAGTATTTTATGTTATATGCGCTAATTGGCCAGAGATAATGACAACTTAATTAGCAATTCAGCCCAAAACTAATGTTTAATCAGTAGAGCATGCAAGCCAAGCCCAAATAGTAGCCCATCTGCCCATTCTGACCCATCGGTGAGCAGGAGGCCTACAAGTTTGATCGTTTCAAAGTTTGTATGTTGATCTGATCCAAAATCGATCTCCCAATTCCCTAATTGCTAGGGTTTCTTGCCGCCACTCAATGGCTCGCTGCACCTCCAATCTCTCCCGCCCGGCAGCCAGCAGGCACTGTTTCCGTTTGCCGGCGCCGGTGGTGCTAGGAGACCACGCAAGGACCAAGTTGCTTCCAGCTTCCATGGTGTTAACGGCTGTGTTGAGCCATATGTCACTGAGTCCATCGGGTATGTGTTCATGATCTAAGGCTCCGCTTTGTTCATATCTAAGGCTCCGTTTGAAAGGTACGTCGACATACAATATCCCTCGCAGCTGGTTCATTCTTTTTTCTGGATTACAACCTAACAGCCTATTAATCAAGCATGTAAGAGGATCTCTGTTAATTTACTAATTAGACGTTTCTTTTAAAAAAATGCTACTAATTGATAACATGTATATCCTAATTAGATGTGTTAGTTGTATATATGGATGATCTGTCATCAGTGCAATATTTTACGAGCAACTCCCCCCGTCCCGTAATATAAAAGCGTTTTGACACTACACTAGTGTAAAAACGCTTTTATATTTTGAGACAGAGGGAGTAGCTTTTAGATTCTATACACAAAGATGATTTTAAAGAGGTTGTTTATAAGGGGTCGCGGGCTGCGAGTTTTTTTAGTTCGATTACCCCCCCCCCCTATGTTCAATTCCTGGCTCCGCCCGCCTGGGGGTCGGTGACGTCAATATTTTCATGTGACACTTGCTTCTCTGGGTTGCTCACGTACTTTCTCAACTGCGAGATGTGAACACGTTGTGGATATCGGATAAATCTCCGGGTAGGTCTAGCTGGTAGGCTACCGTGCCTCTTCGGGCCATTATACGGAATGGTCCGATGAATCTTGGTGCTAGCTTTCCCTTAATCCTGAATCGTTGCAGACCCCTCATAGGAGAAACTCTTAGGTATACAAACTCTCCGGGTTCAAAACTGATTTCCCGATGCTTTCGATCGTAATAACTCTTTTGCCGACTTTGAGCTGTCTTGAGTCGATCTCTAATCGTCTTAACTTTCTCCTCAGCCTCCTTGAGCATATCTGGGCCGAAGATATGGCTGTCTCCGGTCTCTGACCAATTTAGCGGGGTACGACATCTTCTCCCATACAGAGCTTCAAAGGGTGCCATTTGCAAGCTGGCTTGATAACTGTTGTTGTATGCGAACTCTGCATATGGCAAACTTTCTTCCCAACTGGTTCCGTATGTGAGGACACAGGCTCTCAGCATGTCATCTAGAATTTGGTTTACGCGTTCAGTTTGCCCATCAGTCTGGGGATGGTATGCGGTACTAAATGCTAGTTGGGTACCCAGTGCCTGTTGTAGGTGATCCCAAAATCTAGAGACGAACTGTGTGCCTCTGTCAGATATGATAGTCTTTGGGACTCCATGCAGGCAGACGATACGGGCAAGATAAAGTCTGGCCAGTCTCTGAGTGGTGTAAGTTGTCTTCACCGGAATAAAATGTGCCACCTTGGTTAACCTGTCGGTTATGACCCATATGGCATTATTTCCATGTCGTGACCGTGGTAGTCCAACAATGAAATCCATTCCAATATCATCCCACTTCCACTCGGGTATTTTGTTTGGCTGTAACAGCCCGGCTGGTTTCTGGTGCTCGGCCTTTATGCGTTGACAAGAGTCACAACATGCAATGAATGTGGCTATGTCTCTCTTCATACCGTGCCACCAAAATTTTCCTGAAGGTCCTTGTACATTTTTGTCCCTCCAGGATGGATTGAATACGGAGCGGTGTGGCTTTCAGACAGAATCTGCTGTTTGAGGTCCTTGATATTTGGTACGCAGATTCTTTCTCCGTACCACAATATTCCTTGCTCATCTATGTTGAATTCTGAGGCCTTGCCCAAACTCACTTTCCTTTTTATGCCATCAATGCTGGGGTGTCCATGCTGAGCCTCCTTAATCTTCTCCATCAGGGTAGGCTGTATTTCCAAATTTGACACACTGCCTTCGGTAACCATTATTAAATTGAGCCTGGCAAATTCCTGTTGAAATTCTGGCCTCAACTTTGGTATATTGTCGTTGTCCGTGCTGGGATTCCGACTCAGGGCATCTGCCACAACATTTGCTTTTCCGGGATGATAGTGGATTCCAACATCATAATCCTTCACCAACTCTAACCAGCGTCGTTGCCGTAAATTAAGTTCCGGCTGTGTGAAAATATACTTAAGACTCTTATGGTCTGTGTATATTTCACAACGGTTTCCAAGTAGGAAGTGTCTCCATTCCTTGAGTGCATGGATGACCGCTGCCAATTCTAAGTCATGAGTGGGATAATTCTCCTCATGCTTGCGAAGTTTTCTGGAGACATACGCAACTACCTTGCCTTCTTGCATCAATACGCATCCGAGGCCTTTCCGGGATGCGTCACAATATACCTCAAAATTCTTGTGTATGTCTGGCACAATTAATACTGGTGCCGTTGTTAATTTCTTTTTAGCTCTTGGAAGCTTTTCTCACAGGCTTCCGTCCATTCAAACTTCTTGCCTTTCTTGAGCAACTGCGTCATTGGCTTTGCTATGGTGGAGAATCCTTCAATAAATCTCCGATAATAGCCTGCCATTCCCAGGAAACTCCGTACGTCCGTTACGTTAGCTGGTGGTTTCCAGCCGAGTATGGCCTTGACCTTTTCTGGGTCTACTGCAATACCTTCTTGGGTTAGCACGTGGCCCAGAAAACCCACCTGTCTTAGCCAAAATTCACATTTGCTGAATTTGGCGTACAGTTGATGTTTCCTGAGTTCTCCTAGTACAATCCTGAGGTGCTCGGCGTGCTCTTCTGGTGTTTTGGAGTATATCAGAATATCATCGATGAATACCACAACGAACTTGTCCATATACTTCATAAATACTTTGTTCATGAGGTGAACAAAATATGCGGGGGCATTGGTTAGCCCAAATGGCATTACTGTGAACTCATACAGTCCATATCTGGAAGTGAAGGCTGTCTTGGGAATATCTTCGGTTCGTACTTTCAATTGGTGGTATCCCGATCTCAAGTCAATTTTTGAGAAGACTTTGGCCTGAGCGAGCTGATCAAATAAATCATTTATTCGGGGCATTGGGTATTTGTTCTTGATTGTGACCATGTTAAGAGCTCGATAGTCAATACACAATCTCAGCGTTCCATCCTTTTTCTTTGCAAATAAAATTGGAGAACCCCACGGTGAGGAGCTGGCTCGTATGTATCCTTTCTCCAATAATTCTTTTATTTGCTTCTTCAACTCTACCAATTCGGATGGTGCCATTCTGTATGGTTTCTTGTAAATGGGAGCGGTTCTGGGTGCTAGCTCAATGTTGAATTCTATCTCTCGGTCCGGTGGCATGCCTGGTAGTTCTTCTGGGAATACATCTGGAAATTCACACACTACTGGAACCTTGTTCAGCTCAGAAACGTCCACCTTGTTTAATCTCGGTTGCGAGGTATTTGTCTCTCTTTGGCTGAAACTTTTATTGTCTTCCCGTGATAGTGTGTGAGAATCACGGTCCGGTTGAAGCAGTCAATAAAACCCTTGTTGGTGGTTAGACAATCCATCCCTAGGATGACATCCAGTCCTTTACTTTCCAGTACAATAAGGTTGGCGTAAAACTTCAATCCTTCAAATTCAATAACCACACCTTGACAGTAACTCTGGGTCACTTGCTTAATTCCAGGGGACTTGATGATCATTGATTTTTCCAAGGGAAGCATCGAAAAATTATTTTGCAAAGCATAACTCTTCGAAATGAATGAGTGAGAAGCTCCAGAATCAAACAAAACCATGGCAGGTATTGTGTTGACAGGGTACGTACCGAGTACGATATCTGGGGCGTTCTGTGCTTCCTCTTTGGTCACGTGGTTCAGGTGACCCTTCCGGTGGTTGTTATTGGGGTTGAAATTGTTTCGCTTTGGCGCTGAATTATTTCCACCATTGTTAGGCTTTGGGGTTGAGTTCCTTGGCTTGGGGCACTGCTTGGCATAGTGCCCTTCTTCTCCACAAGCGTAACAAGTAACGCCTGGGCGATATGTGAACTCCTTGTCTCTTGCATGGAAATTCTTGATTGGGCGTGAATTATTCGTCGGGGTTTTGTGTGTTCCACCCTTCTGAAATTCTGTCTTGCTTCTGTGGTTGCGAGCAAAAGTAGTCTGGTCCCTTTTGCGTTTGCGGAAATCTTCCAGGCTACGTCGCTCATTTTCCAGAGTAATGGCCTTATCCACCAGTGTTTTAAAATCTGGGAAGGTATGCACAACTAGCTGGCATTTAAGCGCGGGTGCCAGGCCTTCCAAGAATTTTTCCATCTTCTTGCTCTCGGTCATGCGCACTTCATTTGCGTAGCGAGACAGTAGAGTGAATTGGCTGTTGTATTCTGAAACTGTCATGGTCCTTTGCTTGAGATCATCAAATTCTCTCTTCTTGATTTTCATAACACTCTTAGGAATATGTGCCCCGTGAAAACCTTCTTTGAAATCCTCCCAGGTTATTTCATTTTCGTTGGGGTGCATGTGCAGGAAGTTTTCCCACCACGATGCAGCTGCTCCTGTGAGATAATGCGGTGCATACAATACTTTTTCATGGTCTGAACACTGTGCAATAATTAATTTTCTCTCCATGTCTCGAAGCCAGTCTTCGGCCTCAAGAGGCTTGTCAGTATGAGAAAAAGTTGGAGGACGCGTCTTCTGTAACTCAGATAACTTGGATTGCTGCTGATACTGACCACGGTGACTTCCCATATTGATGAATTGGTTCATCATTTCCTGGTGTTGTTGCTGACTCTGTTCGTACAGACGACACACTTGGGTAAATGCTGTTTCACTGTCCTGTTGACTTGTCTGTCCCTGAGTGAAATTGTGGTTTGGCGGTGTGCCATAATTTTCTTCTGGCTGATTTGGCATAGAGCGCGTCCAAGGACGACACATCTTTCACTCTGGGGATATATTTTGTGAAGCTCGTAAGACAGGAAAGAGAGTCGCAAAGTCAATAAAATCACACACAAAGAAAATCTTGAAATACCAAATACACGTTTGCGCGCGGAGAAGGACTAATACATATCTTACACGCGAGCATAATTATACATTACATCACTCAGGATATGCGTACATAATCCTGACATGTTATTGAGACTAGTGCACTTCTCCAGATCCTACATGATGCGCAAACAGGCTACTTCTCACAACCTATGTACATATAAACATATCACACAAGTCGTTGCGTCGCATGTCGGCTAATCGTACTTGGTCGGAGATGGTGAGGATCTCCCTTGGCCTGCCGAGGGTGAGACGCAGAGACGCTGGGGAATCAACCTCCTCCTCGCTAATAGGTTCCAGATGAGAAACGCTGCGCTGAGCTGATGGAGCGGGTGCCGTAGGCGGAATAACACGAATACGAGTGGGTGGAATAGGTGGAGTAGCACGTATGAGAGTGGGTGCAACAAGTGGTGCAGAGCGGACGGGAGTGGGTGCAATAGCTTGGTTAAATTCCTCAGTGGTAGGAAGACGACAAGCAGTGGTGAGAATGGTAGGTGAATGAGAAGCTGAGGATGAGATAAAAGTCAGCGGTGGAGCGGTGTGCAGGAGTTCCCTCCTGTTAGCAACACAGCCATGAACTGAGTCCATGCGAGCAGCTACGAGGTCGTCCACCATGCTATCGAATGCTGCCTCCAGGGCTCGGAGGTACTCGACAAGCATCTCAAAGGCTTCGTCTCGCTCTCCTTTGGGGCAAGAGAATGAGTAGTGACAGGTGTAGGGTACATGGCATGGAAGGTAGCGGTAGCGATGGGTCTTCATTGCAGGAAAAACATCCCGAAGACGAGCTATCGCCTCGCGGGCAGCCATATGCATAGCATGCCTTTCTGTAGGCATGGCTCTCCCCAAGAATCGGAGGCGGCGTATCTCAGCATGCCCTCCCCTGAATTGCACCGCGGCCTGGTGCATAGTCAGACTGTCGTTGATCTTGTGTGGATAAAGTGTGAAGACTGGGCGCACGGATGGCCCCATCGCGACCTGAACGATGAAGGAAAGGAGTTTGACAAACCCCTCAGGCACGTTGGCGAACATCTGTGACTCACATTCGTCGCCGGCCATCTACAAAAGTAGGCGAAAATTCTGAGTGATCAGATCATAAATTTTATGCTGACTGTCAGAAAAATGACTACATTTGTAAAGACATGAATAAACTCTATCATGCTAATATCCGATCAGCGATCGCACCTAGTGGCTTCCTACAGTCAGCCTAGCTCTGGTACCAAATCTGTCACGACCGGTTTTTCAATAAAATGCTTATTGAGAAAACTGATCTTTTGATCCCAGTATAGGAAAAGTCATCCTCACTGGTAGACAAATACTTGATAAACAGAGGACCAGTAGCATCAAATATATTACAGGGTTGAGCTGAGGCTGCTCAACAATTTATTACAAACTCGCCAATATCTTACATAAGGGCGGTTATGGCACAGGGGTGTGGTGACATGCTACTAGCTCGAGATAAAAGTGGTGGTGGATAACTTGACTCCTAACTGGCAGCTCATCGAGCGTCGAGGTGAGGCTCGATGAATTTATTCTGGGGTGGCGGAAGCGGATATGATACAATGACCAAAACAGGATCGCACGGGACTGACTGGGACTCCTCTAGGCGTCGGACTCGCTATTGAACTCTTCATCCATGAGATCGCCTTCATCAACATCTGGCCAAATCAACAAGCCAGGTGAGTACTTTGAAGTACTCGCAAGACAGTTTGGACAAAAGATATAACAAATGCATGCATGAATGCGTCATGAGCAAAAAAATAATGATGCTCATACCAATAATAAAAATTTCACGATGAGACAAATAAAACGTATAACTGAAAACCGATCGGGTGTCTGAAGCGACGCCATGAAAGGTAAACAAATAATATAAAGCTCATGCCGCAGTCGGGCGTCTAAGCGACACCACATAAAGGGCTTATAAAAGAAATGCCACAGTCGGACGTCTGAGCGACATCACAGAAAGGGCGTATAAAAGAAATACCACAGTCGGACGTCTGAGCAACATCACAGAAAGTGCTTTGAAAAGAAGTGCCACAGTCGGACGTCTGAGAGACATCACAGACAGGGCTTGAAAAGGAATGCCACAGTCGGACGTCTGAGCGACATCACAGACAGGGCTTATAACAAATGTAAATAACAGGTATGCCACCGTCGGACGTCTGAGCGACATCATAGACAGGGCTTATAACAAAAGTAAATAACAAGTATGCCACCGTCGGACGTCTGAGCGACATCACAGACAGGGCTTATAACAAATGTAAATAACAAGTATGCCACCGTCGGACGTCTGAGCGACATCACAGACAGGACTTGTAACAAATGTAAATAACAAGATTAGTCCATCCACAAGAATAATCTTTTAACCGGGTTTATCACACATGTATTCCACCGGAGTTTTTTCACTGAGACTGATATCTTACAAGATAAGATGAATACAGTACTTGGACAAGTACAAGATGATTTAAAGGATTTGTGACTCTGCAAATTTTGTACTTACTGACCACAGCAACGGATTTCCGTAGTCAGGAAGGACTAGTTCCGTTTACGATATTTTGGTATAAACACATTTAACTAGTACACACCCATTCCACCTCATGATGCCAGGAATCACCCTAGGCAACGTCCAAGAAAAACTTTGAGACGGGGAGGTCACAACCTCGAATAGCATGGGATCAAATTTCTATATGCGCGCTCTAAGGGGTGCCCCCCTCTCGGTCCCAACCGGAAACACCCATGCCCCCTGACCGGATGACGGGCTTTAATCTAGGGCCATGGAACCCTCATCCCGGCCTCTCTACTTGGTGTGTACCAGGAAAACGGTTGCAACTTACTAAGCCATATTCCTTGCGGAAAACATGTGGCAGTACAGGAAGGAAATGAATGGGAATGTGATTTGATTCACGATGACACTGATGTCAAATGGACTGGCATAAGACTGGCATGTCACAACACTGCCATCTTACCCATCCTCATGCCATCACATGGCCATGCCAATATGTATCCAACAACATATGGCTTTTTGAAACTTACTTTCCACTTATGTGCATGAAATATAACATTTAAAGAAATGTTCATAACCACGCCATGCAACTCCTAAATGCAAACATGCAACAAACACTTCATTATATCAAGAGTTCAAACATGCTTGCCTTGTTCGGAGTAGTCGGAGTCTAACTGGGTGAAGTTTGCGGCTCCGTCACTCCCTCCGGAATCTACGTTATAAGAAAAATATGCACGTAACGTAAATACCGCGAGGTGCACAAAAAGTATACCAAATAATTTTCAAATAAATCTGATAAAAAACTAGACAAAATTCTAAAGAGAACAGAAAAAGAATCAAACAAAAACACCTTTCTGTTTAAAAGATATAAGGGTTTTGATTCAGGGACCTTTCTGTAATGAAACAGAAAACTCCCAGGGGGTTAAGCAGAAAAGTCCAGAAAATGGTTCGTTTAAAAGAAACGACTGAGAGACTGACAAGCGGGCTCCACCCGTCAGGTTTGAATATTCAAATGAGGGAAACAGGGCGCGACTGCGCCCGAGAGATGCGGTGGTCGCCGGCGGCGATCCACGGCGAGGCAGGGTGATCGGGCGGTACCTTCGTGATCAGCACGTCCTTCCGCGTCTGTGGGTGGTGGTGGTGGTCGCCGGCGAGCACTGTGTCGACGGCGGCCCTTGCTCTGGCGGACGGCGGTTCGGGCAGTCGTGGACCTCGGCGGAGAGAGCGGAGTGAATCGAGGTGGAGGCCGAGGCGGAACGAGGTGGCCGGAGTTGAGGAAGAAGGGCCCCTCGAGGCTCTTCCAGTGGCTAGGCGGGGCCTGGTGAGGTGGTGGAGTTGTGCGGGGGCGAGAGCAAGCTCGGGGGTGCTATTTATAGCCGTCCCGAGGCGGTTGCCGTGAACGGATAAGTCCGGCGAGTGATTACGGCGGCGCTGTGGCTGGACGGTCGGCTTAGGAGCTTGAGCATCGACTAGACGGAGCACTGGTGCTGTCCCAGTGTCCAACTCAGCAAGGTAGGCGAGGTTACGGCATGTCCTCGACGGAACGGCCGCACGGCCCGTCGGCGGCAGAGAACGCGCTCTGCGCGTGCCAGGCCACGGCGATGGTGCTGCATGCGTGCGCTGGCAAGGAGATGGCCACGCGGAGTTCTCAAAAGGTTTGGGCAGTGCCGAACGGCATTATGCCGTAGTGTTGCCCCCTGTCGGCCGCTACGGTGGTTCTGCCGCCGCAAGACACGTCGGCGCAGGCGGGCCAGGGTGCCACCGACACCAGGAACGCGCCAAGCACGCGTGTGGAGCTCCGGACAAGAAGGAGGGGCTGTGAGCAACGTGCCAAGTGCACTATGGGCATGTGACTGAAACTCTAACGGAGAAACGACACTGAATCTGAATTTTACTGAAGATGAACAGTAATAGTGCATGCTAGGTGTTCGACAGAATGATTTTGGCATGTGGGGATTTTTCCTTGAGCTGGTTTTTGGTGGAGTGGTCTCTCATTGCAACTAGGGGTTTCCTGAATTTTGGTGGTATTTTTGGAGAAGTGTAGATATGAATTTTACCAAATTTGGCAAATCTGGTCCAAACTTGCAGAGGGTGAATTTTGAAATATTTGAAAAGAAGAAGAGTGGATCAAGATGGTTCTAGGTTGTGGGTGCAAAGGACTATCCAGAGGAGTTGAATTGAGATCAAAAATCAAAAGCATTAAGGTACTTGCTTTGCAAACTACCTAGGCTCAAAATAAAGGACAGAATTATTTTGGGGAAAGAATTGAATGGAATAAAATCCAAAAATGGATTTTATTAGTTGGGAAAGAATGTTTGGGTTGTCCCAAAGTGGAAGGAGGGTTTTTGTGAAAATTTTACCATAGGAGGCATGGTAAAATCAAGAAAGGAACAAAACCAAAGACAAGCCCAAAACCAAAAAGATTTTTTTTAAAACAAAAACCACAAAAAGTTTGGAGTGTCACAATAATTCCAAGATCCCGTATCATCACATAGCATATACCATGTCAATGCATCTCCCTTCAAAGATAAAGGGAAGACCTTCCTTTTGACAACATCATCGAGAATACCTCCAAGCTTAAATAATCCACAAACTTCATCCACAAAGATAAGATGTAAATTGGGATGCAACGTTCCATCTCGTGCAAAGGGATTAGCTAGCAGTTTCTCTATCATACCCGAAGGAATCTCAAAGTAAATATTTTCAGTAGGTTCAGTAGGTTGAGGAGCAACTCTTTGATCTACTGATCGGGTGAAGATACCCCGAACAAGCCCCTCAAAGGATTAGTTTCCATAGTAACAAGTGACAGAAAATTTCAGCACACTATATAAATGTTTCCTTACCAAGTTCCACTCACCAAAGGCGCTTCACTCCCCGGCAACGGCGCCAGAAAAGAGTCTTGATGACCCACAAGTATAGGGGGTCTATCATAGTCCTTTTGATAAGTAAGAGTGTCGAACCCAACAAGGAGCAGAAGGAAATGACAAGCGCTTTTCAGTAAGGTTTTCTCTGCAAGCACTGAAATTGTAGGTAATAGATAGTTTTGTGATAAGATAATTTGTAACGGGTAACAAGCAATGAAAGTAATAAAGTGCAGCAAGGTGGCCCAATCCTTTTTGTAGCAAAGGACAAGCCTGGACAATTTCTTATAATGAGAAAAGCGCTCTCGAGGACACATGGTAATTATCGTCAAGCTAGTTTTAATCACGCTCATATGATTCGTGTTCGGTACTTTGATAATTTGATATGTGCGTGGACCGGTGCTTGGGTACTGCCCTTACTTGGACAAGCATCCCACTTATGATTAAGCCCTATTGCAAGCATCCGCAACTACAAAAGAAGTATTAAGGTAAACCTAACCACAACATTAGACATATGGATCGAAATCTGCCCCTTACGAAGCAACGCATAAACTAGGGTTTAAGCTTCTGTCACTCTAGCAACCCATCATCTACTTATTACTTCCCAATGCCTTCCTCTAGGCCCAAATAATGGTGAAGTGTCATGTAGTCGACATTCACATAACACCACTAGAGGAGAGACAACATACATCTCATCAAAATATCGAACGAATACCAAATTCACATGACTACTAATAGCAAGACTTCACCCATGTCCTCAGGAACAAACGTAACTACTCACAAAGCATATTCATGTTCATAATAAAAGGAGTATTAATATGCATTAAGGATCTGAACATATGATCTTCCACCAAGTAAACCAATTAGCATCAACTACAAGGAGTAATCAACACTACTAGCAACCCACAGGTACCAATTTGTGGTTTTGATACAAGATTGGATACAATAGATGAACTAGGGTTTAGAGAGGAGATGGTTCTGGTGAAGATGTTTATGGAGATTGACCCCCTCCCGATGAGAGGATGGTTGGTGATGACGATGGTGATGATTTTCCCCTCCCGGAGGGAAGTTTCCCCGGCAAAACAGCTCTGCCAGAGCCCTAGATTGGTTCCACCAAGGTTCCGCCTCGTGGCGGTGGAGTTTCGTCCCGTAAGCTTGCTTATGATTTTTTTCAGGGTAAAAGCCTTCATATAGCAGAAGATGGGCACTAGAGGGCCACCAGGGGGCCCAGGAGACAGGGGCGCGCCCAGTAGGGGTGGGCGCGCCCCCCACCCTCCTGGCCAGGGTGTGGGCCCCCTCTAGTGTTTTCTTCGCTCAATAGTTCTTATTAATTCAAAAAATAACTTCCGTGGAGTTTCAGGATTTTTGCAGCTGTGCAGAATAGGTTTCCAATATTTGCTCCTTTTCCAGCCAGAATTCCAGCTGCCGGCATTCCCCCTCTTCATGGTAAACCTTGTAAAATAAGAGAGAATAGCCATAAGTATTGAGACATAATGTGTAATAATAGCCCATAATGCAATAAATATTGTCATAAAAGCATGATGCAAAATGGACGTATCACTTCCTACTGCGATTGGGAAGATCACTAGTGGCACTTCTGACCATATCGGCGAGAGATCGAGGAGCAAGATGCAGGGTTGGTCGGAAAGATTATTCGCTTGTGCGGGATGTGAGACTCTTATAAAATCTACTGCGCAAGCAATTCCTACTTTCAGTATGAGTTGCTTTATCTTAACCAAAAAGGTGTGCAAGAGTCTAACGTCGAGCATGGCAAAATATTGGTGGAGTAGCTCTATCGACAAGCGGTCGCTCCCCTCGATTTCTTGGCAGAAACTTTCAACACCAAAGTGCAAAGGGGGGATGGAGTTCCAAGATCTTCACATCTTCAACCTATCCTTGCCTGGGAAACAAGGATGGCGACTTGTAACAAACCCCAACACTTTGTGTGCCAGAAATCTGAAGGGCAAGTACTTCCCTAACTCGGACTTCATGCAAGCTACAGCTCCCAAGAATTCTTCTGATACTTGGAGAGCTATCATCTCTGGACAAGAAGCTTTGCTAGTTGGTTTGATTAAGAGAGTAGGGGATGGGTCCTCCATTGCAGTCTGGGAAGATCGCTGGATCCCGTCCACTACATCGATGTCCACACTGTTTCGACCAACGAACACAAATATATCCAGGGTTGACGAGCTGATTGATACTGCAACCTGGACTTGGCGAAAGCAACTGGTGTGGGACACTTTTATTCCGCCTGATACGGAAGCTATTCTGAACATCCCGCTCCGTTCTGGAGGCGGAGAGGATTTCTATGCATGGGCACATGAGCCCTCAGGCAGCTACACCGTCAAGTCGGCATACCGAGTTGTGATAGCCTGAATTTTTGCCTTCTCTCTTTTTTCGGACTTGCCTTCTCTCCCTTTCCGGACTTGGTTTTTGCCTTGCTTTGATTTGGGTTTTGGAATCATTTCAAATGGACTTGTCACTTGGGCATATCCTTGACTTTCACCCAAGTGACCTATCTACTTCCCCTTTCAACTTTATTTCTCTGATAAATCCCCAAAATCATCAAAGGAATATTTTTCATAAAGGAAAAATATTCATTTCCCCCCTGAAACCCACTTTGGAAACTAGTGCTCCAAAGCAACCTCAATTTTGATTTCTCCTAAAAATCTGAAATAATTCCTGAATATTCTTTGGACCTTGGCACACCTTCCCAAGCAAAAATATTGCATCACTTTTTGCAATATTTTTACTATAGAAAATCATTTCTATTTTGGACCAGAAATGCACTTTGTACCGCAAGTGCATTTTTCCTTGATCTTTTGGCCATGATCTTTCTCGAGCTTAAACACCCTCCTAAGAAAACCTAAAGCCCAGGAGATCAGCCCTAATGGCCTTCTAGAAGATTGCTTAACTTGGCGACCAAGTTTCTGGTCAGAAACTTGCCAGCTTAGTTGAGTCAAGTCTGGTCGGCCTGGCTATGAGCTATCAACTTTCCTAGACTAAACACTTGCGTGGACTAGAGCGTAGACATGGTTTGGCGGCCTTTGGGCATCGTCTTGACCATGCCAGTGTGCTGACCGCGTGAAGACACTGTGTATGGCAGCGTCTCGACGCGCTCTAGATGGTGCCTTCCTCTCTGTTCAGTGCATGCTCGATCCAGCACTCGCCGACGCCTGTCGCGCCGCGCCACCAGCCTCGACCCATCGCCCTTGACCTCTCCCTGGCGCTCGGCAACGCCGGAGAAGCCGCAGCAAGCACGGGCACGTCGCGGCCAAATGCCACAGTGCACTCGTGCCCTTGTCCGCTTCCCCTCCTGCGTCCTATGCTCGTCCACGAGCGTGGGCAGCTCATGCGTTGACGCTGCGAGCTTGCCCCCTTGCACTGGGGCTTTTCATCGTCGTTCACTGCGCATCTAGAGAGCTCCGGCGGCAACATGTCCCACCCTCACTCCGGCTATAAATAGAGCCCCCGTCCTCGTTTCTTAGCCACACACCACTCCTCACCACCTCCACGAACACGTAGACGGGCCACAGCTCGATCGGGCAGGCCTCTGGCCGTCGCAGTGACCAGAGAACTTCGGCGACCTCCGCGGCAAGGCCACCGCTCTCCGGTGCCTCTCGAGCTCAAGGAGCTGCTCGAGCGGGGCATTGGGGTCTGTTGGTGCCGCCTGGATGCCGTTGAGCCCTCGGAGCCGCCCCTAGCTGTCGTCTTCAACCACTCCGGCGAACCCCGTCTGCCACCGAGGCTTGCGAGCTCGACCGCGAGCAGCTCCGTCCACCCCAAGCCAAGCCACGGGTACGGGCAGGTGCGTCGCGAGCCCAGCTTCAATCATATCCCTCTCATCTACCCCCAAACCCCCTCGTCACCGGCGTGAGCTCCGGCGAAGCGCCGCCCCTCTCTAATCTCGCTTTGCCTCTCTCTCTCCTGACGTGTAGGACCCACCCGTCAGCCTCACCACTCGTGCCCGAAGCAGTCCGAGTGGAGGCGCACTCTCGCCTTACGCCTTCGACTTCACCCCCCTCCCCCCAGGATTTCTGTTTAATTCAAATTTATTCAGAAATTTGACTAAATTTTGACCAGCCACCATTTCTAAACCATAAGTCCAAATGATTTGATTCTTTTTGCATTGTCTTTGTTTCAGAAAGCTCTAGCAGCACACCAAAAGGTGGATTTTTCCTTGCTGACTAGAATTTCTGGTACATTTCATCATGGTTTTTGATATTTGTTTTTGTGGTTTTTAATTATTTCAGAGGAAGAAGCTTGTCTTGAAGCCAACCAAGAGGGGTGTGATCCTCCTCTACACTAAGGCAAGCCACACCAGCATTTGGATGGTGTTATTTCAATATCTATGATTTTCTACTTGAATATGAGTTCTTATTTGCATTTAAAATTTGATAAATAAATTTGGTTATTGTTAGTTACTTTATCATGCTTGATGTGCTTGTTTTTGTTACTGGTTGAATGCATGAACTTGTTTGGTTAAGTAGAGTAAGATTTTTGCACTAGATATATTGCTATGGGATATAATGGTAGTTCTTTTATTAAGTGATATTTGCATTTAAATGATGAACTAATAAAAATATTACTTGACAATAAAAATTAGTTATAACCAGAGGAGTTTTGATCCTGAGTATTGCAAGATAATTATGTTGTTAAGTTTGATCCATGACTATGAATTGTTTGCTTTGCATGACGAGTAGTTGTATGGTTGTGGCATGGTATCATGTTTTAGCTAAAAAGGTTTTTATCAAAGTTAAACTTGATTAAGTTCCACTTGAATATGCTGTTGATCACATCATGGTGCTACTGAATCGGGTTTTTATTCAGTGCGACCACATTTACCTTGTGGGAAGGTCTTGATTCGGTCCTTTGTTGTTCCTCTCACCGGTGCCTCCCGCGAGGGAAGGTTATGGGCGTGCATACCATGGCCCGGTAAGCAGACATAACCTTATGTGCTCATTTTTTTGTTTTTATGGTACCTTGTCCCTGTTTGGGACCGTTTTTCCACAACGGTGGCCGTTGGTGTCTTTGGTAGACACGGGGCCACCCATGACCTAGCCCTGAGAGGGAGTTCGTCGGAGTGGCCGGGAGAGTGCCATGACAAAGGGAGGGTTTCGTCGGAACGCTTTGGTCCACCCAAATGGGAGTGCGAGGCCAGGTGTTCCGTAGTGTGAGTAAAGTGTGCTACCTCTGCAGAGTGTATTTAATCTATCGATAGTCGCATCCTCGGTTATGGGCATAACTCGTGAGTAAGTCACACCATGGACCAACTTTTATAATTAATCTTGCAAACTAAATGGTTGTTGTGATGCATTTTGTTTCGTGGTGAATCATGAACTCCTGGGTTGTCCATGAGTTGTTGGTTTCAGTTGTGACCCCGGTATGGTCACCGTTTGGTTACGAGGTAACCGTCTAGTAAGCGAGTCTGTGAGACTCGGTGCACGTATCGCTTTCATTGTATCTGTAGTATTTCTTGCCTTGCATTAATCTGGTTAATTGTCATGATATTGTCTGTCATCGTGCTTATGTTTATTGCGAGCTTGCAAGTACATTCAATGTACTAACCTGGCGTGTTATGCCAGCTTTCAGGCAAGTCGGTTCACATTGGAGTGCATCTCGTGTCTAGGCCGTGTCCACGCCGGTGTCCCTGTGCTATGGAGTTCCACTTCGTCGTCCTTCTGCTGCCGCGTAGTTCGTGTGATCGAGGCCCTCGTCATGTTCATTAAATAATGTACATACTGTTCAGCAGCACCGTGTGTGCCGCTTGGCCTCTATCTCGATGTAATATCAGACTTATGTAATCCGCTAGCATCAATAAAGCGGTTGTTTCTGTACCATGTTGTTGTGTATTGCCAGAAGACTAGATCTCTGGCTGGCAATGCAAGGTAAACGGATTGCTCTGAGCCGGGGTGCCACAATGCTTGGTATCAGAGCCGCGCTGATTGTAGGATACGCTAGATCGTTAATGCATTAGTGAAACAGTAGATAGCTTCGTTTGAGTGTCGGTAGCCATAGAAACTGGGTGTTGCATTGCATGCATGTTTATCTGTTGTTATTACTAACCGTATGATGGTTTGTGAGTGTAGATGGCTCCAGTACCGATCTTGTACCATCATGAGCCAGCTCCATACACATCGCTGCACCTGCTTCAGAACGTCTGGTGACGACTCTATCCAGAGGGTGCTGACCCAGAGTATCGGGTGTATCGGGTGCATCTGGCCAGTGCATTGTATGAGTATTATGCTGAGGTCACTCTACACCACAGTACCCCTTCCAGCGCTTACACTCGTTCGACCAAGGGTGGTCTTGCTTCTACGCCATCTCAGGCGGTCCAGTTTGCTGCTATCGAGGCTCTTGTAGACTTGCGCTACAACGAGGTTCGCATGCACACCCACCCAGGTCTTTTCTACTACCCATCTCTGCACGGGAATGGGCGTATCCTCTTTCCTTTGATTAATCTGGCGTGCGATCGTCCCACTAGTCACCTTTCCCGCTATATCACTGCCAGTTTTCTCCTTAACTACGAGTTAACTCGGGAGCTTTCACGCGCTCGGATAGCTCTCGCCGCTGCTCGTGCTAGGAACCCTCTTCCCACTGTCATCTACACTACTCCAGTTCCTCCAGTCTCCGTTCCACCGGTGACTTCTGTAACGCCCCGGATTCGATGCGCCAGGTGTCTGCCAGTTATTCGCCATCGTTGCCATGTCATTTTCTTGCGTGTTGCTTTTTGTCATGTCATCATGTGCATTTCATTTTGCATAGTGTTCGTCTCATGCATCCGAGCCTTTTCCCCGTTGTCCGTTTCACAATCCGGCGCTCCTATGCCCTCCGGCGTCCCCCCTCTTCTCTCTCTTCGTGTGCGGGTATTAAACGTTCTTGAAATGGACCGAGTCTTGCCAAGCGGCCTTGGTATAGCACTGGTAGACCGCCTGTCAAGTTTCGTGCCATTTGGAGGTCGTTTGGTACTCCAACGGTTAACCGGGTAACGGTAAGGCCCTCTCTCTTTGCAGCCCAGCACCCCTTCCAAAGTGGCTCAAAAACCCATCTAACTCCCCTCCATGCTCTCAGTCGTTCGATCACGATCGTGTGGGCGAAAACCGTGCTCCATTTGGACTCTCCTAGCTCCCTCTACCTATTTATATGTGCTCCTCCCGGAATTTTCGCGCAGATGAAACCCTAGCCCCGCTCCTCCCCGCCGCCGGACATGTCCGCCTCCGCGTCGGACGTGTCCATCGCCGCCGCCATGTCGCCCGACCAATAGGAGCGCGACACCTCAGCGCCGCCGCCTCTCTCCTCCACTCCCAGGCCGCCACCTGTCCGCCCGCGCCCTCCCCGCCGCCGCGGCCCGCGGAGCCCATCCGTGGCCCACGCGGGCCCGATCCATGCCGCCACCGCCTGGGCGCTCCTCCGCCGTCCCGCGCCTCGCCCGCGCCCGCTCCGCTGCCGCCGTCTGCCTCGCCGGCGAGCGCCGCCGCCGCCGCCCGGCGCCCCGCCTCGCCGAACCCCGCCGCCGGGCGCCCCGGATCCGGCGCCGCCCGTCCCCGCCGTCCTCCGCCGCGCCTCGCCTGCGCCACCTCCCTCCGGCCGGCCCGCGCCCTCCTCCGCTGCCCCGGCCTCCTCGCCGCCGAGCCGTCCCTCGCCGGAGCCGGTTGCCACCGCCGCCATGGTCGTGCTCGGGAGCGAGAGGACCTGCTCCTCCCGCACGCCTCCTGGGCCCCAGCGCCTCCCCGCGGCCCGTCTCCTCCGGCCCGCCTCCGTCCTTCCCCATGGGCCTGGCCCGCTAGGTGAGCCCGCTTAATCCCCGCCCGTGCGCTGATTAGTTACCGTGCGCTCGTCTGTTTTTTTCTCTGAAAACTGCTAAGTCCCCAGTAACGTTAAAAATGTTGCATACTTTGACATGTTGTATCTCCGCATCCGTAGCTCCGTTTCGTGCGTTTAATATGTCAAATTGTTCGTCTCGAAGAGTACATCATTTCTTTCCAGTGCATCATATTCATTTGAGGTCATCTAGATGCCTGAATCATTGTTGCAAGAGTGCTTCATTTTGTTATCTGCTGTCTATTTTCAGAACGAGCTCTTTTGTCATTTTTGCCATGATTGATGTGTGCATCCTATGAGGTTGATTCCTACATGTGTTTTGAACTATGCTATGTCTTCTTTACAGTGGTGTATGCCATGTATTTTTGTGATCAATGTGGTGACTAGCTCAAGCATGCAAACTAGGCTTCGTGTTAATGCTGATTTTAGTCCCTGTTTTGCTGTTAAAATGTTGCCATGTAAACTTGATGCTACAGAGAGATCCATGCATATTTTGAGATACTTCAGTAAGGGTGTTTTGAAAACATGGTTATTGTCTATCCATCCATGGTCCTGGTTGCAATTGTGGAGTAGCCTAGCATGTCATTTTCGTGCTCTACTTTTGCTTCATTCTGTTTCCTGGCAGATTGTTTACGTGTTATTCAATTTGGCCAAGCTTATTGTAGTTGATCCTTTCATGCTATGGACTTGTTCTTGACTTGGTTTGCTTCAGAAGCATGCCTTCTTACTGTTGGGTGCCTTGCCATGCCATGTATTGCGTTGTAGTGAGTTGCACAAGCTCATCTACATGCCTTCATATTTATGTTCCTGCCATGTATGAATCTGTAATAAAACTTGCTATGTTTACGTGGGTGCCATCATATTTTCTAATCCTTTTTGGCTTAAGGTCAGTAAGGGTCTTTTGATCTATGCAATTAGTAGATTCATGCCATGCCTTTGTTTGACATTATAAGTTCCTGTAACATGTTGTTTGATAGCTCTAAACATTGCATCGTGCTGTTATTTTCTGCAAAGTCTAAAATTGTTAAAACTTGCAATCTTACCATGTGTGTTTGAGCATGTTCTAGTGATTTCTGGAGATAGCTCAGTGTTCATTGTTTTGTAGTGCTTTACCTGTACATCATGCCCATGCCTTTTGTTCTCATGTTTGGGTGATGTAGCATATTGTTTTGATGCTTGCAATATGCCTAGTTGCTGTTTTGGACAGCTTGTCCTTTAAACTTGTTTCATGTGTGCGTGTTGAACCGTTGCTCCGTTTTGAGTGTGCTCTCTATGAAACTTGCTTAGAATTGCATGTAATTTCATATTATCATGTTGCATCCTTGTTTTGAGGTGGTTTCTTGATGTTTGGGTGCATTTTGCATCAATGTCATGTTTAACTTGTGTTGCTCATATCTTCTAGGCCGTAGCCCCGAACTAAATGAACTTCATATGTAATTTGACTAGAATCTCGTGTAGATCATCTTTGTGCATCTTAAACTTGTTGGTTAACAACTTGAACATAATGTTTATTCAGATCTGGACCAACTTCGAAATATGCATATGAGGACTTACCGGAATTGTTATATGTTGTTCCCGGCCTCATTTAAATTTGCCTTGAGGTGTTGCTCTTGTTTGCATCATCTCTTGCCATGGGTAGCTTCATATAGCTTGGTCATGCATCATGCTTGTTTGTGCATCATGCCTTGTTCATGTGTGGTGTGTTCACCTATGTTGTGTGCTTCTTTTCGATAGTTCCTGTTTCGTTGCGATCGTGAGGATTCGTTCGTCTACTCTTGGTTCGACTTCATCCGTTCATCTTCTTCATGGACTCGTTCTTCTTCCTTGCGGGATTTCAGGCAAGATGACCGCTACCTTGGATCTCATTACTATCATTGCTATGCTAGTTATTTCGTTCTATCGCTTTGCTGCGCTACCTATTACCTGTTTATCGAGCCATCCCATATTGCCATGAACCTCTAACCTTTGACACCTTCCCTATGCAAACCGTTGTTTGGCTATGTTACCGCTTTTGCTCAGCCCTCTTATAGTGTTGCTAGTTGCAGGTGAAGTTGAAGATTTCTCCATGGTGAACAGGATTTTGGTTGGGATGTCACAATATCTTTTATATTATTAATGCATCTATATACTTGGTTAAGGGTGGAAGACTCGGCCTTTTGCCTAGTGTTTTGTTCTACTCTTGCCGCCCTAGTTTCCATCATACCGGTGTTATGTTCCCGGATTTTGCGTTCCTTATGCGGTCGGGTGATTTACGGGACCCCCTTGACAGTTCGCTTTGAATAAAACTCCTCCAGCAAGGCCCAACCTTGGTTTTACCATTTGCCTCACCACCACCTATCCTTTCCCTTGGGTCGGACAACCCGAGGGTCATCTTTATTTTAGCCCCCCCCCCCCCGGGGCCAGTGCTTTTCTAAGTGTTGGTCCGAACCGAGCCGCCTGCGGGGCCACCTCGGGGAAACTTGAGGTCTGGTTTTACTCGTAGCCTGTCTCATCCGGTGTTGCCCTGAGAACGAGATATGTGCAGCTTCTATCAGGATGTCGGTGCATCGGGCGGTCTTGCTGGTCTTGTTTTACCATTGTTGAAAAGTCTTGTAAACCGGGATTCCGAGTCTGATCGGGTCTTCCTGGGAGAAGGTCTATTCCTTCGTTGATCGCGAGAGCTTGTCATGGGCTAAGTTGGGACACCCCTGCAGGGTATAGTCTTTCGAAAGCCGTGCCTGTGGTTATAGGCAGATGGGAATTTGTTAATGTCCGGTTGTAGATAACTTGACACCAGATCCGAATTAAAACGCATCAACCGCGTGTGTAGCCGTGATGGTCTCTTCTCGGTGGAGTTCGGGAAGTGAACACGGTTTCTGGGTTATGTTTGACGTAAGTAGGAGTTCAGGATCACTTCTTGATCATTACTAGTTGACGACCGTTCCGCTTGCTCTCTTCTCGCTCTTATTTGCGTATGTTAGCCACCATACTTGCTTAGTCGCTGCTGCAGCCTCACCACTTTACCCCTTCCTTTCCCATTAAGCTTTGCTAGTCTTGATACCCATGGTAATGGGATTGCTGAGTCCTCGTGGCTCACAGTTTACTACAACAACAGTTGCAGGTACAGGTTTATGCGATGATCATGACGCGAGAGCGATGCTTGCTTGCATTGAGTTCTTCTTCTGCTTCTTCTTCGATCAGGGGATAGGTTCCAGGTCGGCAGCCTGGGCTAGCAGGGTGGATGTCGTTTGAGTTTCTGTTTGTGTTTCATCCGTAGTCGGATGATGCTCTTATGTATTGTAATGTTGTATTCGTGTGGCATTGTATGCCTTATGTATGTATCCCCATCTATTATGTAATGTTGATGTAATGATATCCACCTTGCAAAAGCGTTTCAATATGCGGGTCTATCCTTGGTGGGACCATCGAGTTCCTTTTGGATAGGGTCGCATATTGGGCGTTACAAGTTGGTATCAGAGCCTCGACCGACCCTAGGAGCCCCCTTGATTGTTGGCCGTTGTTGAGTCTAGAAGAAAACTATTTTGAGTCTTAGGATTATATATATCGGAGAGTAGGATTCTTTTTACTCCTCAGTCCCTTCGTCGCTCTGGTAAGGTCTCCTGACGTAGATGTTTTGACTATCCTCTTCTCAAATTTCACTAAAACAAATTTAGGATCACGCGGGTATCTTGGAATCGTTCCGATGGTTTTGTGACGAGAACATTGTTCTTGGTGCCTCCTGACTATTTATGTGGCTTTGACCCGGGGAGTCGAGCTCTGAGGTGTTGTCGTCACAATTTTATCGTTGCAGTTCTGGAATACCTGAGTTTTGCCGACATCGAAAATCTCTTTTATGCAGTTGTTTGTGAGATAACCCCGATAACCCAGTACTGGGGCGAGCTCGAGAGTATTGCCATAGCTCGTATAACGGATGCTTTTCGAAGGTTGAGGTACACGATTTCCGAAGGTTTCTTGGTTATGTGTTGACGGATGGATACAGCTGGATGTAGGTATTGTTAGTTTGGGTGAGATATATTGCTTCCTCTGTATCCCCAACACCAGATTGCATAACCAGAAAGTTTCGGGAGTTTTATAGGTGGGAATTCAAGTAGCTCTAGTTTTATCTTTCCAACAGACACATGATACGATATGGGATCTATCATATGTTTGTTTCCGGCTTATTCTGCAAGCCAAATCCTTTGTTTTGTTTTGAGTGTGGTATTCGAGTTGCTTCGAAGTCTAAGTGTCGATTCCATACCTTTCAAGTGGTGTTCTCATATTTCTATGGGAGTACTAATCCTTTTGATCTTTGAGGTTGTCATGTTAATTCTTTCCAACCGGTGTCCTTCTCTTCAAGTGGATCCAATCATTTCAATATTTGCAAGATCAATTTTCTCAACGGCTTTGTTTCATTCATCCCAAGTTGTCTTTGTTTTCCCGCCCTCCCACCCTTTTCTTCAAGGACTCATATATTATAGTCATGTATCCTTTTATTCATGTGAAGTCTCTTCACTCTTTTCAATCAATGTTCTTACCCGGTGATTATCATGAAGTTGGCCAGGAGTTTCAAGTTCGTCATTCTTTGTTATTTTCTTCTCCGGAGGAAAATTCAAGTTTTCAGTGTTGATCATTTTCTTTCCTCGTGTCAAATGCTTTCTCATGCCGGTGCACCTCTTAATCGTTCACCTCTCGCTTTCCATTTGTTCCGGTGTGCTGAAGATATCTCGGAAGATTCGTGTTATCATTCATAATCTGTTCAAGATATTTCGAGATTGGTATCTCATTCAAGTCATTTAATTCTTCCTGTGCTTCGTTCAAGTGTTCTTTAATCAGCTCATTATCTCTTCGTTCTTTTGCATCTAAACCCCCTCAAGCGTATTTGTTCCCCTAATTCTTCCCGGTGATTCATTCTCTTTCATCATTCAATTTTGGAATTCTTACGGTGGTTTGTTCAAGGTTTCATTTCCTTCGTTATCATATCAATTCATTCATTCTTTTCAATCCTTCCGTTGGTTCGTTGAAGACTTTCTCAAGTTTGTGCTATGTTTTCCCCTTAATCCTTTTTCTATGAGAATAAGTAGTATGCCAAATCCATTGCTTGTCATCAATTTAATTTGATGAAGGATAGGCATACAATAAATCTTATTCTTATTTCATCAGAGTGAGTAATCCCTTCCTTCGGAGTTTGTTCTTGGTGAATAAATTCTAGTTCCAATTGTTTTCATAATTTCTTTCCGGAGTTATAATTTCCTCGTCTACTTTGTCGGAACCTCCATCTAAATCATCGCATCGCTCATCTTATTCGTTCGTCCTTCATTCTATCTATTCATCCTTTCGTTACCGGAGTTCTTCATGGTGGTTCTTCACGATTTAATTCTCTCTTCAAGTCTTCATCAAGATTCTTGTCGGTGGAGTTCAAGTATCTTTCCTTCTTGCCTTTCGAAGTGCAATTAATTCTTCATTTTCTTTTGAAGTGGAGTTTTGCATTTCTTCGTTCTTCTAAGCTATCCAATCATTTCCTTTTGTGGTCGGTGATCACCTCATAATTTCTGAGATGTTATCCATAAGTCCACAACAAGCTTATTCTTTCGTTATTGATTTTCTCAACAACTCCATTCAATCCTTCTAAATTCTTTTCATTGTATACTCTTTCAACTCTTTCCGGAGGTTTTGTGTCATGTCTTCATCAAGTATCATCCCATCTTCTCAAGTTCATGTTCAATTTCTTCCATTTACAGTCGGAGTGCTGTCAAAATCATATCATTCTTATTCATTCTTATCTCGTTTCAACCAGAGTGGTTTCAATTCCTTCTTGTCCATTGCACTCGTTATTCATAGCTTTGCAACCTCCAAGGTTCACATGGTGTTCCTTGTTTCTATTTTCTACCGCAGTGCTCTCAATTGTGTTCAACTCTGTTGTGTTCTTTCTTTCAACTTTTCAACCTCTCAAGGTTCGTGGTTTCACTCATTGGTCAAAGAAGCAACTTAGTTTTACCTCTTCTCTTCCTCTTCCTTTTCCCTCCGGTGCCATCCTAGATCTCGGGACGAGATCCTCTCGTAGTGGTGGAGTGTTGTAACGCCCCGGATTCGATGCGCCAGGTGTCTGCCAGTTATTCGCCGTCGTTGCCATGTCATTTTCTTGCGTGTTGCTTTTTGTCATGTCATCATGTGCATTTCATTTTGCATACGTGTTCGTCTCATGCAACCGAGCCTTTTCCCCGTTGTCCATTTCGCAATCCGGCGCTCCTATGCCCTCCGGCGTCCCCCCTCTTCTCTCTCTTTGTGTGCGGGTATTAAACGTTCTCGAAATGGACCGAGTCTTGCCAAGCGGCCTTGGTATAGCACCGGTAGACCGCCTGTCAAGTTTCGTGCCATTTGGAGGTCGTTTGGTACTCCAACGGTTAACCGGGTAACGGTAAAGCCCCTCTCTCTTTGCAGCCCAACACCCCTTCCAAAGTGGCCCAAAAACCCATCTAACTCCCCTCCATGCTCTCGGTCGTTCGATCACGATCGTGTGGGCAAAAACCGTGCTCCATTTGGACTCTCCTAGCTCCCTCTACCTATTTATATGTGCTCCTCCCGGAATTTTCGCGCAGATGAAACCCTAGCCCCGCTCCTCCCCGCCGCCGGACATGTCCGCCTCCGCGTCGGACGTGTCCACCGCCGCCGCCACGTCGCCCGACCAATAGGAGCGCGACACCTCAGCGCCGCCGCCTGTCTCCTCCACTCCCAGGCCGCCACCTGTCCGCCCGCGCCCTCCCCGGCGCCGCGGCCCGCGGAGCCCATCCGGGGCCCGCGCGGGCCCGATCCGTGCCGCCGCCGCCTGGGCGCTCCTCCGCCATCCCGCGCCTCGCCCGTGCCCGCTCCGCCGCCGCCGTCTGCCTCGCTGGCGAGCGCCGCCGCCGCCGCCCGGCGCCCCGCCTCGCCGAACCCCGCCGTCGGGCGCCCCGGATCCGGCGCCGCCCGTCCCCGCCGTCCTCCGCCGCGCCTCGCCTGCGCCGCCTTCCTCCGGCCGGCCCGCGCCCTCCTCCGCTGCCCCGGCCTCCTCGCCGCCGAGCCGTCCCTCGCCGGAGCCGGTTGCCACCGCCGCCATGGTCGTGCTCGGGAGCGAGAGGAGCTGCTCCTCCCGCACGCCTCGTGGGCCCCAGCGCCTCCCCGCGGCCCGTCTCCTCCGGCCCGCCTCCGTATTTCCCCATGGGCCTGGCCCGCTAGGTGAGCCTGCTTAATCCCCGCCCGTGCGCTGATTAGTTACCGTGCGCTCGTCTGTTTTTTTCTTTGAAAACTGCCAAGTCCCCAGTAACGTTAAAAATGTTGCATACTTTGACCTGTTGTATCTCCGCATCCGTAGCTCCGTTTCGTGCGTGTAATATGTCAAATTGTTCACCTCAAAGAGTACATCATTTCTTTCCATTGCATCATATTCATTTGAGGTCATCTAGATGCCTGAATCATTGTTGCAAGAGTGCTTCATTTTGTTATCTGCTGTCTGTTTTCAGAACGAGCTCTTTTGTCATTTTTGCCATGATTGATGTGTGCATCCTATGAGGTTGATTCCTACATGTGTTTTGAACTATGCTATGTCTTATTTACAGTGGTATATGCCATGTATTTTTGTGATCAATGTGGTGACTAGCTCAAGCATGCAAACTAGGCTTCGTGTTAATGCTGATTTTAGTCCCTGTTTTGCTGTTAAAATGTTGCCATGTAAACTTGATGCTACAGAGAGATCCATGCATATTTTGAGATACTTCAGTAAGGGTGTTTTGAAAACATGGTTATTGTCTATCCATCCATGGTCCTGGTTGCAATTATGGAGTAGCCTAGCATGTCATTTTTCATGCTCTACTTTTGCTTCATTCTGTTTCCTGGCAGATTGTTTACGTGTTATTCAATTTGGCCAAGCTTATTGTAGTTGATCCTTTCATGCTATGGACTTGTTCTTGACTTGGTTTGCTTCACAAACATGCCTTCTTATTGGTGGGTGCCTTGCCATGCCATGTATTGCTCTGTAGTGAGTTGCACAATCTCATCTACATGCCTTCATATTTATGTTCCTGCCATGTATGAATCTGTAATAAAACTTGCTATGTTTACGTGGGTGCCATCATATTTTCTGATCCTTTTTGGCTTAAGGTCAATAAGGGTCTTTTGATCTATGCAATTAGTAGATTCATGCCATGCCTTTGTTTGACATTATAAGTTCCTGTAACATGTTGTTTGATAGCTCTAAACATTGCATCGTGCTATTATTTTCTGCAAAGTCTGAAATTGTTAAAACTTGTAATCTTACCATGTGTGTTTGAGCATGTTCTAGTGATTTCTGGAGATAGCTCAGTGTTCATGTTTTGTAGTGCTTTACCTGTACATCATGCCCATGCCTTTTGTTCTCATCTTTGGGTGCTGTAGCATATTGTTTTGATGCTTGCAATATGCCTAGTTGCTGTTTTGGAGAGCTTGTCCTTTAAACTTGTTTCATGTGTGCGTGTTGAACTGTTGCTCCGTTTTGAGTGTGCTCTATATGAAACTTGCTTAGAATTGCATGTAGTTTCATATTATCATGTTGCATCCTTGTTTTGAGGTGTTTTATTGATGTTTGGGTGCATTTTGCATCAATTCCATGTTTAACTTGTGTTGCTCATATCTCGCCGTAGCCCCGAACTAAATGAACTTCATATGTAATTTGACTAGAATCTCGTGTAGATCATCTTTGTGCATATTAAAATTGCTGTTTAACAACTTGAACATAATGTTTATTCAGATCTGGACCAACTTCGAAATATGCATATGAGGACTTACCGGAATTGTTATATGCTGTTCCCGGCCTCATTTAAATTTGCCTTGAGGTGTTGCTCTTGTTTGCATCATCTCTTGCCATGGGTAGCTTCATATAGCTTGGTCATGCATCATGCTTGTTTGTGCATCATGCCTTGTTCATGTGTGGTGTGTTCACCTATGTTGTGTGCTTCTTTTCGATAGTTCCTGTTTCGTTGGGATCGTGAGGATTCGTTCGTCTACTCTTGGTTCAACTTCATCCGTTCGTCTTCTTCATGGACTCGTTCTTCTTCCTTGCGGGATTTCAGGCAAGATGACCGCTACCTTGGATCTCATTACTATCATTGCTATGCTAGTTATTTTGTTCTATCGCTTTGTTGCGCTACCTATTACCTGTTTATCGAGCCATCCCATATTGCCATGAACCTCTAACCTTTGACACCTTCCCTATGCAAACCGTTGTTTGGCTATGTTACCGCTTTTGCTCAGCCCTCTTATAGCGTTGCTAGTTGCAGGTGAAGTTGAAGATTTCTCCATGGTGAACAGGATTTTGGTTGGGATATCACAATATCTTTTATATTATTAATGCATCTATATACTTGGTTAAGGGTGGAAGACTCGGCCTTTTTCCTAGTGTTTTGTTCCACTCTTGCCGCCCTAGTTTCCGTCATACCGGTGTTATGTTCCCGGATTTTGCGTTCCTTACGCGGTCGGGTGATTTACGGGACCCCCTTGACAGTTCGCTTTGAATAAAACTCCTCCAGCAAGGCCCAACCTTGGTTTTACCATTTGGCTCACCACCACCTATCCTTTCCCTTGGGTCGGCCAACCCGAGGGTCATCTTTATTTTAGCCCCCCCCCCCCCGGGCCAGTGCTTGTCTAAGTGTTGGTCCGAACCGAGCCGCCTGCGGGGCCACCTCGGGGAAACTTGAGGTCTGGTTTTACTCGTAGCCTGTCTCATCCGGTGTTGCCCTGAGAACGAGATATGTGCAGCTTCTATCAGGATGTCGGCGCATCGGGCGGTCTTGCTGGTCTTGTTTTACCATTGTCGAAAAGTCTTGTAAACCGGGATTCCGAGTCTGATCGGGTCTTCCTGGGAGAAGGTCTATTCCTTCGTTGATCGCGAGATCTTGTCATGGGCTAAGTTGGGACACCCCTGCAGGGTATAATCTTTCGAAAGTCGTGCCTGTGGTTATAGGCAGATGGGAATTTGTTAATGTCCGGTTGTAGATAACTTGACACCAGATCCAAATTAAAACGCATCAACCGCGTGTGTAGCCGTGATGGTCTCTTCTCGGCGGAGTCCGGGAAGTGAACACGGTTTCTGGGTTATGTTTGACGTAAGTAGGAGTTCAGGATCACTTCTTGATCATTACTAGTTGACGACCGTTCCGCTTGCTCTCTTCTCGCTCTTATTTGCGTATGTTAGCCACCATACTTGCTTAGTCGCTGCTGCAGCCTCACCACTTTACCCCTTCCTTTCCCATTAAGCTTTGCTAGTCTTGATACCCATGGTAATGGGATTGCTGAGTCCTCGTGGCTCACAGTTTACTACAACAACAGTTGCAGGTACAGGTTTATGCGATGATCATTACGCGAGAGCGATGCTTGCTTGCATTGAGTTCTTCTTCTTCTTCTTCTTCGATCAGGGGATAGGTTCCAGGTCGGCAGCCTGGGCTAGCAGGGTGGATGTTGTTTGAGTTTCTGTTTGTGTTTCATCCGTAGTCGGATGATGCTCTTATGTATTGTAATGTTGTATTCGTGTGGCATTGTATGCCTTATGTATGTATCCCCATCTATTATGTAATGTTGATGTAATGATATCCACCTTGCAAAAGCGTTTCAATATGCGGGTCTATCCTTGGTGGGACCATCGAGTTCCTTTTGGATAGGGTCGCATATTGGGCGTGACAACTTCTCAGGGTGCCGGTAACCCTCTGACGGTGACCCCTCGCAGTGCTCCTGCTGCATGGGCTTCTCTTGTCGCTACTCCTGCCGCTCCTATGCTTAGATCCCACCCCGCTCCTGCCCCTGAGGGAGAGCCCTCGAGGCAGCGTCATCGCATCTCTCTTGACCCAAAGGTCTTTGCTATCAATTCAGGATCTGGGTCTGGCTCAGGAGAGGAGCCCGTAGCAGCACTGACCGAGCAGTAGACCGCTGGAGTATCGGTTCCGTCATGAGTATCATGTATGGGTGTAATCGCGCATCTCATGATGCTTAGTTTCATGTATCAGGGTAGTAGATCCGTTTTGTGATGTTTATTGTCATGTTGAGACTATGTATAATTATGTTGGAACCTTTTATTTGCTTTGGTTTTCATTTGTTGTTTTCTTCCGGGATTTGTCATTGGCTTTCCTCCCATTTTGGAATGTTCTCATCATGGCTGTATTGGGAAAAACGAATAATAGGAAGACGCGTGGAGGCAGCAGCAGTCAAGCTTGTGAGGATGTCCTTGTCCGTCGCTCCGCAATACAGGAAGGACATTCCCCCGAGCCATACTCGGCACCTCCGTCTCCACTGCCACATTCGCCTTCCACTGAGAAAATCCTGCGTATGTTTGAAGAAAGAAGGTGCAACAATCTACTGGAAATATTGAAAAGTGTGCAAGTTATGGTTGGGCAGAATGGAAACCAGAATGGTCATCACTCTAGGCTGTCAGATTTCTAGCGAACCAAGCCTCCCAGCTTCAGTCAAGCTATTGATCCATTGGACGCCGATGATTGGTTAAGAACTAGTCAATCTATTGATCCATTGGACGTCGATGATTGGTTAAGAACTATTGAAAGGAAACTGGAGATTGCTCACACAGAAGGAGAAAAGGTTCCCTTTGCAACGCATTATCTCGAAGGAGCTGTCGCTATATAGTGGGATAATGCCAAGGCAATATGGCCCACGGACGAGGAAATTATTTGGACAAAATTCAAGGATCATTTCCGCAAGTATCATATTCCCACCGGAATTATGAAAATCAATCAGCGCGAATTCCTCGCCCTCACTCAAGGCAGCATGACAGTCAATGAGTATCTGAATAAATTCAACCATTTGGCCCGCTATTCTCTCCACAATGTGGCCACAGAAGAATGGAAGATCGACAGGTTTCTTGGAGGACTGAATCAACATCTCAGGTGCACCCTCAGCATGTTTGATTTTCCGGACTTCCTGACTCTGGTGAACAAGGCCCTCATCACAGAAAGGGAACACAAGCTCCTCCACGACAACAAGCCAGCTGTTAACGACCACAAGCGCAAATTCGAGCCGAAGAAGGATGTGCAACCAGTGCAGAAGGCTCGTACTTGGCAACAGACTCAAGTTGAGTACAAACCCAACTGGCAGCAGAATGTCAACAAGACTACCACTCAAGTCAAGAATGTCATGACCAGCCCGGTGCGCAAAGATTTTCAACGCAACAATTCATGCTTCAGTTGTGGTTAAACTGGACACTACGCCAGATAGTGTCCCAAGAACAACAAACAAGCAGCTCCATTCCATCCGCAAGTCAACTACATGGAGCTGTATTCCACCCCAGATATGATCCAGGGGCAAATCCATCATATCTCCGCAGACGAAGCTAAAGAGGACCCGGAAGTCGTCAATGGTATGTTCCTTGTTAATGACATACCCGCTGTAATTTTATTTGACTCTGGGGCTTCCCACTCTTTTATTTCGCGGAGTTTTGCTTCCCAAAACAATTTTCCTTGCTCGATTTTGGGAAAACACATGTTGGTACAATCCCCGGGATCCCTACTCAGAAGCAATCTTGTCTGCCTTAATTTGGAAATTAACATCAAGGGCGTCATGTTTCCAACATCTTTGATAATCATCGACTCCAACAAATTGGATATTATTATGGGCATGAATTGGTTAACCCAATGCCAAGTATGCATCAGTTGTGCGACCAGAAGTTACCCTGAAAAATACGGAAGGTCGCACCACAAGTTTTTATGCCCGCAAACGCATACCCACGAAAGATATGGTTTTCGCAGCCGTGGCAGAAGAGGTGGAATTAATTCCGGTGGTTAGTGAGTATCCAGATGTATTTCCTGAAGAATTACCAGGCATGCCGCCAGACCAAGAATTGGAGTTTGCAATTGACTTGGTGGCTGGAACCACCCCGATACACAAGAAATATTATCGGATGCCTTCATCAGAATTGGTGGAATTGAAGAAACAACTGGATGAGATGTTGCAGAAAGGATACATCGCCCAAGCTCTTCACCATGGGGGTCACCAGCGATCTTCGTGGACAAAAAGGATGGCAGTCTACGAATGTGCGTAGACTATCGACAGCTGAATGACGTCACCATCAAGAACAAGTATCCACTGCCAAGGATTGACGATCTGTTTGATCAATTCAGTGGGGCCAAAGTATTCTCCAAAATTGATTTGAGGACCGGATATCATCAGCTCAAGATAAAGAAGGAGGATATTCCTAAGACCGCGTTCACCACTCGGTACGGTCTTTATGAGTATACCGTTATGTCCTTCAGTCTCACCAACGCCCCAGCCTTCTTCATGAATATGATCAATGGTGTTTATGGATTTCTTGGACAAATTTGTGGTGGTGTTCATTGACAACATACTCATTTACTCCAAGAGCAAATATGAACACAAGGAGCATCTCCGAGAAGTTTTGCAAAGGCTTCGCGACCATCAACTTTATGCCAAATTCAGCAAATGTGAGTTTTGGCTCTAGCAAGTGGGATTTCTCGGGCATGTCCTCTCGGCAGAAGGAATCTCAGTGGATCCAAGCAAGGTGAAGGATGTACTTGATTGGTCCGCACCCAAAACAGTCTCAGAAATCCGGAGTTTCCTTGGACTAGCCAAATATAATTGCCGTTTTATTGAAGGATTCTCCAAGATCACCAAGCCAATGACTGCGCTCCTAAAGAAGGATAAGAAGTTTGAATGGACTGAGGACTGCGAACATAGTTTCAATGAGTTAAAAATCAGGCTGACATCAGCACCAGTATTAACTCTTCCAGACATCTACCGAAGTTTCGATGTCTACTGCGACGCATCCAGAAAAGGGCTTGGATGTGTACTCATGCAAGATGGCAAAGTGGTGGCTTATGCATCCCGACAACTGCGGCAACATGAAGGAAACTATCCTACTCATGATTTGGAGTTAGCCGCGGTGGTGCATCCTTTGAAGATCTGGAGACACTATCTGTTTGGAAAGAAGTGCTAGATATTTACTGACCACAAGAGTCTCAAGTATATATTTACTCAGCCCGATTTGAACCTTCGACAGCGAAGATGGCTCGAGTTGGTTAAGGACTACGACCTCGGAATAAATTATCGCCCAGGCAAAGCTAATGTGGTGGCTGACGCCCTGCAGCCGCAAACCAGCCAACCTTATTGCTCTAATGGATTCCTTGCCTCCTGAGCTTTATGAAGAAATCATGCAGCTCAATTTGGTGATCACTGATGCCCGTCTTGCCAACATATTAGAAGTTGCCCCTACTCTCGAAGAATAAATCCGCAGTGCTCAGGCAGATGACAAGTTGTTGGAAATATATGTCCAGAAGATGCACCAAGGGCATGCACCGGATTTCTCTAGGGATCAACGAGGTGCGCTAAGGTTCCGACGAAGGCTTTGCGTACCCAATCAAGAAAGTCTGAAGAAGAAGATATTGGCAGAAGCACATGAAGCGCCATACTCAATTCACCCTGGTGGTACCAAAATGTATGAGGACCTTCGTCAGATATTCTGGTGGGATGGAAAGAAGAAAGATATCGCATATTTTGTGGCATGTTCGATATATGCAACAAGGTAAAGGCGGAACACCAAAAACCCGTCGAACTCCTCCAACCTTTGCCGGTATCCCAATGGAAATGGGACGATATCTGCATGGATTTCATCACCGGATTACCAAGGTCTCACCGAGGAAACGACGCAATATGGGTCATAGTGGACACCTTAACAAAGGTGGCACATTTCCTTCCCATCCGGACTACATACCATGCAAATCAACTCGCACAGCTGTATGTGTCGAGAATCATCAGTCTGCATGGAGTACCCAAGACTATCACCTCCGACAGGGGATCTCTCTTCACCTCCGCATTTTGGTCTCGACTACATCAAGCCTTGGGGACCGCTCTGAAGTACAGCACGGCTTATCATCCTCAGACAGATGGACAGACTGAGCGAGTAAATAAAATACTCGAAGATATGCTCCGAGCATGTGCATTGGACCAAGGAACCAAGTGGGAAGACTGTCTGCCCTACGCCGAGTTTTCCTACAACAACAGTTTCCAGACCAGCTTAAAAATGTCACCCTATGAAGCTATGTATGGCCGGCAATGCCACACTCCACTGAATTGGTCTCAAACCGGAGACATCCATATATTCGGGACTGATTTAATGCTCGAAGCAGAGAAGCAAGTCAAGGAAATCCAAGACAGACTGCAGCTGGCCAAATCATGACAGAAGAGCTACTATGATGCCAAACACTATCAGATCAGCTTTGAACTCGGAGAACACGTATATCTCCGAGTCACCCCTATGAAAGGAGTCAAGAGGTTTTAGACCTGCAGAAAATTTGCACCCAGATACATCGGTCCATTTCCAATCATGGCCAAAGTTGGAACAGTTGCATATCAGTTGGAATTGCCACCAAAAATGTCGGAAGTACACAATGTGTTTCATTTCTCGCAGCTGAGAAGATGCATCTCGCCACCGGAGAAAGGGACTTATATGGCAGAGATAGAATTGGCTAAGGATTTGACTTACGAGGAAAAGCCAAGAAGGATATTGGATCAGACAGAAAGGCTCACTCGCAGCAAAGAGATAAGGTTTTACAAGGTTCAGTGGGAGCATCATACCGAAGAGGAAGCAACCTGGGAAAGAGAGGAATTTTTAAGGACTGCATACCCAGACTTGTTTCCCCGAGCAACCAAATCTTCAAGACGAGATTCATCCTATGTGGGGGAGGTTTGTGATAGCCTGGATTTTTGCCTTCTCTCTTTTTCCGAACTTGCCTTCTCTCTCTTTCCGGACTTGGTTTTTGCCTTGCTTTGATTTGGGTTTTGGAATCATTTCAAATGGACTTGTCACTTGGGCATATCCTTGACTTCCACCAAAGTGACCTATCTACTTCCCCTTTCAACTTTATTTCTCTGATAAATCCCCAAAATCATCAAAGGAATATTTTTCATAAAGGAAAAATATTCATTCCCCCCCTGAAACTCACTTTGGAAACTAGTGCTCCAAAGCAACCTCAATTTTTATTGCTCCTAAAAATCTGAAATAATTCCTGAATATTCTTTGGACCTTGGCACACCTTCCCAAGCAAAAATATTGCCTCACTCTTTGCAATATTTTTACTATAGAAAATCATTTCTGTTTTGGACCAGAAATGCACTTTGTACAGCAAGTGCATTTTTCCTTGATCTTTTGGCCCTGATCTTTCTTGAGCTTTATAACGCCCTCGATGCGGCTATAGCTCCTCGATGCGGCTATAGCTCCCACGTGTCGAGGCACGACTTAGAGGCATAACCGCATTGAAAGCAATGTCGCAAGTCGGGCAATCATTACAACATCCCATGTAATATATAATAAAAGGGGGAGATAACATAGTTGGCTTACACTCGCCACGTCACATCAGAGTACATAAATAACATCCATCAAACAAGCACTCATGGCCCGACTACGGCGCCAAAATAGAAAAGAACCCAACATGCGACAAGGTCCTGAATCGATAACCCCAACTAGGCACCACTACTGATCATCCGGAAAAGATACGTAGTATCGCTGAGAGTCCTCGTCGAACTCCCACTGGAGCTCGTAGTCGTCAACTGGAGCAGAAACACCTGGACCTGCATCTGGAGTTGTAGTATCTGTGAGCCACAGGGACTCAGCAATCTCACACCCACGCGATCAAAACTATTTAAGCTCATAGGAATGGATAAGGCAAAAAATATGTGGAGCTGCAGCAAGTGACTAGCATATGTGGTGGCTAACTTATGCGCAAAAGAGAGCGAGAAGAGAAGGCGAAGCACGAGCGAGAAGCTAAAAGAACATCCTGCGCAAGCATAACTCCAACACCGTGTCCACTTCCCGGACTCCGCCGAGAAGGGGCCATCACGGTAACACACACGGTTGATTCATTTTCATTAAGTTTAGTTCAAGTCATCTACAACCGGACATTAACAAATTCCCATCTGCCCATAACCGCGGGCACGGCTTTCGAAAGATCAATCCCTGCAGGGGGGTCCCAACTTAGCCCATAACAAGCTCTCACGGTCAACGAAGGAATAGACCTCCACCCAAGACACACCGATCAGACTCGGTATCTCGGTACAACAAGATGATTCGACAGGTTAAAACAAGTCCAGCAACACCGCCCGAATGTGCCGACAAATCCCGATAGGAGCTGCACATATCTCTTTCTCAGGGCACACTCAGATGAGCAATCCGTACAACTAAAACCAAACCTCGAGTTTCCCCGAGGTGGCGCTGCACAGGGCTCTAGTTCGGACCAACACTCAGAGGAGCACTGGCCCGTGGGGGGCTAAAATAAAGATGACCTCTGGGCTCCGGAAACCCAAGGGGAAAAGGGGCTAGGTGGCAAATGGTAAAACAAATGTTGGGCATTGCTGGAAAAGCTTTAATCAAGGCGAACTATCAAGGGGTTCCCATTATAGCCCAACCGCGTAAGGGACGCACAATCCGGGAACATAACACCGGTATGACGGAAACTAGGGCGGCAAGAGTGGAACAAATCACTAGGCGAGAGGCCGAGCCTTCCACCCTTTACCAAGTATATAGATGCATTAAGATAACATAGCAATATAATGATATCCCAACAAGTAAATAGATGTTCCAACAAGGAACGGCTCCAATCTTCACCTGCAACTAACAACGCTATAAGAAGGGCTGAGCAAGGCGGTAACATAGCCAATCAATGGTTTGCTAGGACAATGGTGGGTTAGAGGTTCAACATGGCAATTGGGAGGCTGACAAGCAAAAGGTAGGCATCGTAGCAGTGGCAAAGCAAAAGAGCGAGCAAACTAGCATAGCAAAGATAGTAGTGATTTCGAGGGTATGATCATCTTGCCTGCACAGTTGTCAGAGTTGACTGGATCCTCACAAGCAAACTCAACGGGCTCCTCGGTAGCGAACTCGTCTCCCGGCTCTACCCAACAAGACAAACAAGCAACAAGGATACAATCAACCATGGGCAAGACCAAGCAATATGATGAAATGACGATATGTTATGCGGGATGCGATGCGGGATGCAAAATGCAAGATATGACAGGAAAAGCATGAACCTGGCATCAACTTGGAAAACCAAGTGTGCCACTGGATAGAGGGGATGAAATCGCTTGAAAACGATATAAAGATCATAGGAATCGGAGCTACGGTTTAGAAATGGCAAGCGTTTTAAGATATGACACCGGTCTGCGATTTACAGCAAGTAGGCATCTAAATGCAACGAAATGAACATGCTACAGCCACCAAACATGAAAACAAAATACATGGCAGTGATGTACACAAGATGGTTGACAAAACACTAGCACTGAGCCATAGGCAAATTCATCCATTAAGAGGTTCAAACAAGCATGGCTAAAACGCAAATGCAAAACAGATTTCAGACTTAGTGAAATTAACACTAGTCTGAAATTTCAGATCACGATGCTCTCTTCGGAGCAGAAAAACAACATGATAGAAAACCTGAACAAGACAAGTAAGAACATGGCATGGAGCTACTCAACAAGCTTAATAAAACACCCAAAGTGACCTGGGGCCAAAAGGGTTCACAAAATACTCTACCGAGCTCACGAACATCGCTCGAACACAATCAGTTTTCAGACTTAGTGAAAACTGAGACATGCTGAAATTTAACTCACGAAGGCATGTAAACGAGCTCGATGCACTCACTACGGTGCAAGTCATGGCAAGGAAAGCATATAACCAGCAAGAAGGCACAAAGTGCTAGCTACACATGGCAAGAACGAAGGCATAGCATGCATGGAACACTAACGGTAGCATCGGCGAAATCGCAAACAAGTTGACGATCTGCCCAGATTAACAACGAAGCAAAAGTTGAGCTCGAATGAGTCAACCTAGAGCACTCCACAAATGCCAACAAAGACATGGATGGATAGAGCATGACATAAATATCAAAACTCCCTTACTGATCATCCTCAAAAGAGGCACGGATCACTAGGAAACAAGCTGGACATATAGCATCATGAACTAAAATATCCCAGACTTAGCGAAAATCACTAAGTCCCTGAAATCTGCAATCTCAGGCACCTCTCTTCGCAAGCTTGCGCAAGACAACACACACATCCTAAAAATGCATGGGTGGCACCTCTGGAAAGAAGACAAAATGCTTCACAATACATCCCAAAGGGGCACAGGCATATCATGCACGAATTAAACATAGCAAAAATGACAAAAGTGCATGATGAACTAACAGATCTGCAATCTAACTCACGAAGCCTCCTTCTAACAGCATTTTGGGTATCAAGATGATCTCAAATGCAAATGATGCAATGGAATGAAATGATGTACATGTCGAGATGAAGATTTTGATATATCATATGCCCAAAACGGAGCTACGGTTGCGGAGATACAAGCAGTCAAAGAATGCATAAAAAATAGAGGGAGAGGGAAAAAGTCAACCCTAGAATTTCGGATCTGAGATGCAGATCGGGGCACTGTTCACCGACGCGGAAACCGAGGTCCGCCGGGCTCTCGCCGGAGCTCACCGGAGGGAGACGCGAGGCGGCGCCGGGGAGGTTGGAGGAGGCCGGGCCGACCGGAGTCGGTCGCCGGAGCAGCGGGCGAGGGCGGCGGCGCTCGGCGGCGCCCTCGGCGGCGCGGGGCGGCGAGGAGGCGGCGCCGGTCCGGGGAGGCGAGCGGCGGCGGGGAGGCGGCGCCGGTCACCGGCGTCGGGGAAGGAGGCGGCGCAGGCGTCGGGGTCGGGCGCGGGGAGCGGCGACGCGGAGACGGGCCGCGGGGGCCGGCCTCGGGCTCCCGGGCCTCGGCGGCGGCGATGTGGGCCTCGCCCACGTGGCGGCGCGTGAGTGGGTGCGGCGGCGGGGCGGACAACGTCCGGCGCGGGCGGACACGTCCGGCCCGGCGCGGGGAAGATGGATCTGTTTTTTTTTTAACTAGGGTTTCGGACGGGGGAAGAAGAGATCCGAATGGAGGGGGTATAAATAGGCATAAGTGGAGCTAGGAGAGTCCAAATGAGGTGCGGTTTTCGCCCACACGATCGTGATCGAACGACCGAGACGATGGAGCAGAGTTTGGTGGGTTTTGGGCCAAATTTGGGGGGTGTTGGGCTGCAACACACACGAGGCCTTTCCGGTCCCTCGGTTAACCGTTGGAGTATCAAACGAAGTCCAAATGACCCGAAACTTGACAGGCGGTCTACCGGTAGTAAACCAAGGCCACTTGACAAGTCTCGGTCCAATACGGAAATGTTTAAACCCCACACAAGAAAGAAAGGTAGAAATGACCACCGGAGGAGAACGGAACGCCGGATTGCAAAACGGACAACGGGGAAAAAGCTCGAATGAATGAGATGAACATGTATGCAAATGCAATGCACGTGATAACATGATAAGGGATGCACGAAAAGAAAAACAACACACGGAGACAAAGACCCGAACCCGAGAAATAAATATAACTTGACACCGGAAACGGCAAGAGTTGGAGTACAAATGGGGAAAGTTACATCTGGGGCGTTACAAGCTTAAACACCCTCCTAAGAAAACCTAAACCCCAGGAGGTCAGCCCTAATGGCCTTCTAGAAGATTGCTTAACTTGGCGACCAAGTTTCTGGTCAGAAACTTGCCAGCTTACTTGAGTCAAGTCTGGTCGGCCTGGCTATGAGCTATCAACTTTCCTAGACTAAACACTATGTGGACTAGAGCTTAGACATGGTTTGGCAGCGTTTGGGCATCGTCTTGAACATGCCAGCGTGGTGACCGCGTGAAGACACGGTGCCTGGCAGCGTCTCGACGCACTCTGGATGGCGCATACCTCTTTGTTCAGCGCGTGCTCGATCCAGCGCTCACTGACGCCTACCGCGCCGCACCACCAACCTCGACCCATCGCCCTTGACCTCTCCCTGGCGCTCGGTGACGCCGGAGACGCTGTAGCGAGCACGGGCACGCCGCGGCCAAATGCCACAGTGCACTCGTGCCCTTTTCCGCTTCCCCCTGCGTCTTGTGCTCGTCCGCGAGCGTGGGCAGCTCTGCGTTGACGCTGCGCGCTTGCCCCCTCGCACTGGAGCTTTTCGTCGCTGATCGCCGCGTATCAAGAGAGCTCCGGTGGCGACACGCCCCCCCCCCCCTCGCTCTGGCTATAAATAGAGCCGCCCTCCTTGTTTCCTAGCCACGCACCACTCCTCACCACCTCCATGAACACGTAGACGGGCCCACAACTTGGTCGGGTAGGCCTCTGGCCGTCGCCCCGACCAGAGAACTCCGGGGACCTCCACGGCAAGGCCACCGCTCTCCGGTGCCTCTCGAGTGCAAGCAGCTGCTCGGGCGGGGCATTGGGGATCTGTTGGTGCTTCCTGGATGCTGCTGAGCCTCGGATCCGCCCCTAGCCATCGTCTTCAACCACTCCGGTGAACCCCGTCCACCACTGAGGCTTGCGAGCTCGACTGCGAGCAGCTCCGTCCACCCCAAGCCAAGCCACGGGTACGGGCAGGTGCGCCACGAGCCCAGCTTCAATCATATCCCTCTCATCTAGCCCCAAACCCCCTCGTCGCCGGCATGACCTCCGGTGAAGCGTCGCCCCTCTCTAATCTCGCTTTCCCTCTCTCTCTCTCCTGACGTGCGGGACCCACCCGTCAGCCTCACCACTCACGCCCGAAGCAGTTAGAGTGGAGGCACACTCTCGCTTTACGCCTTCAACGTCCCCCCCCCCAAGATTTCTGTTTAATTCAAATTTATTCAGAAATTTGACTAAACTTTGACCAGCCACCATTTCTAAACCATAAGTCCAAATGATTTGATTCTTTTTGCATTGTCTTTGTTTTAGAAAGCTCTAGCAGCACACCAAAAGGTGGATTTTTCCTTGTTGTCTAGAATTTCTGGTACATTTCAGAATGGTTTTTGATATTTGTTTTTGTGGTTTTTAATTATTTTCAGAGGAAGAAGCTTGTCTTGAAGCCAACCAAGAGGGGTGTGATCCTCCTCTAAACTAAGGCAAGCCACACCAACATTTGGATGGTGTTATTTCAATATCTATGATTTTCTACTTGAATATGAGTACTTATTTGCATTTAAAATTTGATAAATAAATTTGGTTAATTGTTAGTTACTTTATCATGCTTGATGTGCTTGTTTTTGTTACTAGTTGAATGCATGAACTTGTTTGGTCAAGTAGAGTAAGATTTTTGCACTAGATATATTGCTATGGGAAATAATGGTAGTTCTTTTATTAAGTGATATTTGCATTTTAATGATGAACTAATAAAAATATTGCTTGATAATAAAAATGAGTTATAACCAGAGGAGTTTTGATCATGAGTATTGCAAGATAATTATGTTGTTAAGTTTGATCCATGACTATGAATTGTTTGCTTTGCATGATGAGTAGTTGCATGGTTGTGGCATAGTATCATGTTTTAGCTAAAAAGGTTTTTATCAAAGTTAAAATTGATTAAGTTCCACTTGAATATGCTGTTGATCACATCATGGTGTCACTGAATCGGGTTTTTATTCAGTGCGACCACATTTACCTTGTGGGAAGGTCTTGATTCGGTCCTTTGTTGTGCCTCTCACCAGAGGAAGGTTATGGGCGTGCATACCCTGGCCCGGTAAGCAGACATAACCTTGTGTGCTCGTTTTTTTTGTTTTTATGGTACCTTGTCCCTGTTTGGGACCGTTTTGCCACGAAGGTGGCCATTGGTGTCTTTGGTAGACACGGGGCCACCGAAGACCTAGCCCTGAGAGGGAGTTGGTCGGAGTGGCCGGGAGAGTGCCATGACAAAGGGAGGGTTTTGTCGAAACGCTTTGGTCCACCCGATGGGAATGCGAGGCCAGGTGTTCCGTAGTGTGGGTAAAGTGCGCTACCTCTGCAGAGTGTATTTAATCTATCGATAGCCGCGTCCTCGGTTATGGGCATAACTCGTGAGTAAGTCACACCATGGATCAACTTTTATAATTAATCTTGCAAACTAAATGGTTGTTGTGATGCATTTTGTTTTGTGGTGAATCATGAACTCATGAGTTGTTCATGAGTGGTTGGTTTCAGTTATGACCCCGGTACGGTCACCGTTTGGTTACAGGGTAACCGTCTGGTAAGCGAGTCTATGAGACTCGGTGCACGTATCGCTTTCATTGTACCTATAGTATTTCTTGAATTAATTTAACTTGATTAATTATCATGATATTGTCTGTTATCGTGCTTATGTTTGTTGTGAGCTTGCAAGGACATTCAATGTACTGACCTAGCATGTTATGCCAGCTTTCAGGCAAGTCGGTTCGCATCGGAGCACATCTCGAGCTCTACGACTCAAAAAGAGCATCAAGCTCTAGAAGAAGGGCAGGTTACCGGTCCCTCAACTGATAATCAACAGATGTGGAATGCTTTATGGAAGTTAAACACGACGCCAAAGGTCACGGTGTTCTTTTGGAGGGTTCTCAGGGGTATTCTGCCGGATGAGAGCACTCTTAAACACCAGCATTTGCGTGAGATCAATCTTTGCAAAATCTGTATGGCAATGGACGAGAATCTGGAGCATGCTTTGCTTAAATGCTCTCATGCATGACTATTTTGGGAGGAGGCCCAACAGCTGTTTGACTTCCAGTTTCCCAGCCTTCACCCAGATACATGGGCCCAAGATATCATATGTGGTGATTGTTTTACAGGCAGAGACCTAGCCACCATAGTTTCTGTTATGTGGTCGGTCTGGCACTCAAGGAACAAGCTGACGCATGGGGAAGATAAATTGGATCCGGCTAATTCAGTTCGGAAGACCAGGGAGGCTCTTGCACTTCTGGATGTCCCCCGGCGCCAGGTTTTTGTACTACCCGGGCATGGGTGGCGCCCCTGACTCCGGTCTCATGATAATCAACATTGATGCTGATGTGCGGCATGAGGAAGGGAAAGGTGGAGGAGGTGGCGTAGCAAGATCACCTGAAGGAAATATGCCCTAGAGGCAATAATAAAGTTGTTATTTATATTTCCTTATATCATGATAAATGTTTATTATTCATGCTAGAATTGTATTAGCCGGAAACTTGATACATGTGTGAATACATAGACAAAACAAAGTGTCCCTAGTATGTCTCTACTTGACTAGCTCGTTAATCAAAGATGGTTAAGTTTCCTGACCATAGACATGTGTTGTCATTTGATGAAAGGGATCACATCATTAGGAGAATGATGTGATGGATAAGACCCATCCGTTAGCTTAGCATAATGATCGTTAAGTTTTATTGCTATTGCTTTCTTCATGACTTATACATATTCCTTTGACTATGAGATTATGCAACTCCCGAATACCAGAGGAACACCTTGTGTGCTATCAAACGTCACAACGTAGCTGGGTGATTATAAAGATGCTCTACAGGTGTCTCCAAAGGTGTTTGTTGGGTTGGCATAGATCTAGATTAGGATTTGTCACTCCGAGTATCGGAGAGGTATCTCTGGGCCCTCTCGGTAATGCACATCACGATAAGCCTTGCAAGCAATGTGACTAATGAGTTAGTTACGGGATGATGCATTACGGAACGATTAAAGAGACTTGCCGGTAACGAGATTGAACTAGGTATGAGGATACCGATGATCCAATCTCGGGCAAGTAACATACCGATGACAAAGGGAATAACATATGTTATCATTGCGGTTTGACCGATAAAGATCTTCGTAGAATATGTAGGAACCAATATGAGCATCCAGGTTCCACTGTTGGTTATTGATCGGAGATGTGTCTCGGTCATGTCTACATAGTTCTGAACCTGTAGGGTCCTCACGCTTAACATTTGATGACGATTTGTATTATGAGTTATGTGTTTTGGTGACCGAAGATTGTTCGGGGTTCCAGATGAGATCACGGACATGACGAGGAGTCTCAAAATGGTCGAGTGGTAAAGATTGATATATTGGACGATAGTATTCGGACACCGGAATGGTTCCGGATCATTTCGGGTATTTTTTTGGAGTACCAGGAGGTTACCGGAACCCCCCGGGGAAATATTGGGCCAACATGGGCCTTAGGGGAGAGGGGAGGCAGCCCACAAGGGGTGGCTACGCCCCCCTCCCATAGGGAGTCCGAATTGGACTAGGGGAGGGGGCGTGCCCCCCCCCCCCTTTCCTTCTCCTCTTCCCTCTCCCTTCCCTATTTCCCCCTCCAAAAGAAGGAAGGGGGAAACCTACTAGGACTAGGAGTCCTAGTCGGTTTCCTCCCTTGGCGCGCCCCCTAGGCCGGCGGCCTCCTCCCCTCCTCCTTTATATACGGGGGCAGGGGGCACCCCATAACACATCATTTATTCTCTTAGCCGTGTGCGGTGCCCCCTCCACTGTATACTCCTTCGGTCATAGCGTCGTAGTGCTTAGGCGAAGTCCTGCACGGATCACATCACCATCATCGTCACCACGCCGTCGTGCAGACGAAACTATCCCTCGACCCTCTGCTAGATCAAGAGGTCGAGGGACATCATCAAGCTGAATGTGTGCTGAACTCAGAGGTGTCGTACGTTCGGTACTAGATCGGTTGGGTCGTGAAGACATTCGACTACATCAACCGCGTTAACCCAACGCTTCTGCTTTTGGTCTATGAGGGTACGTGGACACACTCTCCCCCTCTCGTTGCTATGCATTTCCTAGATAGATCTTGCGTGATCGTAGGAATTTTTTTTGAAATTGCATGCTACGTTCCCCAACATCACCAACATCCTTCCTTGGAGATTGGAGCAAACCATACCCAGGTGTGATGGATCCTCTCATCGCGGAGGTGATGGCAGTGCAAGACGGTGTCATCTTCGCCAAGCTGAGGGGCTTTACGAGCGTCATCCTCGAGATGAATTGTCTGGAGGTGGTTAACCTCTGGACCAATCGCCATGATTTGCGAGCAGTCGTGGCACCAATTTTAGTAGAAATTGGAGAGCTAGCTAGCACTTTTATCTCTTTTGTAATTGAACATGTATCCAGGCCAGTGAACGGTCTAGCTCACCTTTGTGCAAAGCATGCTTGCGGAAATGAAGTGACTGAGAGCTGGCTTGACAATACCTCTAGCTTCCTGATCTGCAGCCTATTAGCTGACTGTGATGCGAACGCTTTTATCTAATAAAGCTCTCTAAGATCCCCCACAAAAAAGCTAGTGCGATGATCGATCGCTAGGTTTTCGCCATGTCATTAGAGAGTCCCATCAAGGTTCGCTCCCACTATGAAACCAGAGAGTGGTCAGTAGGCGTTGGGGCCACAACGGCAGGCATCATTAGATGGCCTATGACTAGTTGATGACCCACAAGTACAGGGGATCAATTGTAGTCCTTTTGATAAGTAAGAGTGTCGAACCCAACGAAGAGTAGAGGAAATGATAAGCTGTTTTCAGCAAGGCATTCTCTGCAAGTACTGAAAGTAATGGTAACAAATAGTTTTGTAGTAAGGTAATTCGTAAGAAGTAGCAATATAGTACAAAGGTGCAGCAAGGTGGCCCAATCCTTTCTATAGAAAAGGACAAGCTAAAAAGTTCTCTTATAGTAAGCAAAGCGTTCTCGAGGACACATGGGAATTCTCATCTAGTCACGTTCATCATGTTTAGTTGATTCGTGTTCGCTACTTTGATAATTTTATATGAAGATGGACCGATGCAAGGGTGTTGTTCTTACTTGAACAAACAAGCCTCTTATGATTACCCCCTCTCGCAAGCATTCACAATTGCAAAATAAGAATTAAGATAAATCTAGCCATAGCATGAAACATATGGATCCAAATCAACCCCTTACAGAATAACACATAAACCAGGGTTTTAACTTCTATCACTCTCGCAACCCATCATGTACTTATTACTCTCCAATGCCTTCCCTTAGGCCCAAGTATGGTGAAGTCATGTAGTCGATGTTCACATGACACCACTAAAGGAAGAACAACATACATATCATCAAAACATTGAACAAATACCAACTTCACATGATTACTTATAACAAGACTTCCCCCATGTCCTCAAGAACAAAAGTAACTACTCACATATCATATTCATATTCAAGATCAGAGGTGTATTGAATATGGTTAAGGATCTGAACATATAATCTTCCACCAAATAAACCAACTAGCATCAACTACGAGATGTACAACACTACTAGCAACCCACACATACCAATCTAAGGTTTTGAGATAAAGATTGAATACAAGAGATGAACTAGGGTTTGAGAGGAGATGGTGCCGGTGAAGATTTTGATGAAGATTAGTCCTCCCACTATGAGAGGGTCGTTGGTGATGTCGATGGCTTTGATTTCCCACTCCTGGAGGGAAGTTTCCCCGGCGGAGTCGCTCCGCCGGTTCGCGGGATCGTTCATCGACAGTTCAAGGGACTGCAAGTATGATCTACACCATCCGTTCTTTTTTCACTGCAACTCGATGACGATAATGATCGTGATCACAACCTGTTATGCATCTTCATATTGATCTTGAGTGTGCGTAGGCGTGCTTTTTTGTCTACTGCGTTTACCAACACAATCCACCCGGCCCAAGACACCCTCATATGAATTTGGTGTCCTTCTTCTCTCACTTCTTGTAATTCCTTCAGTTCTTGCAGATAGTTCATGATGAATCCGTAAGTGGCAAAAGGGTTGTGATATACTGATTCATGTATAAACTCTCGCTTTGCCTTCCAGATCACCCACATTGTTAGTATTAACTTGATATAATGTTGTTCAATAAGAGATTCATCCATCTCAAATAGACAATTTCTTTGCCCTTGGCTCCATACATAGAGATATTTGTTTATGCAACTCTTCGTCTACTAAAACCCATACATATCTTGACATCATACACTCTAACATCAAGTGTCTCCAAGAATCCTCCCTGCATTGATATACCGAACACACATTTGTATTCGCCATGTTTCTATGATGCCTTTCATCCTCAGTGGACAGACTTTGTCTTGCTAACCTACGTTGGGGATTCCGGCTCATGGATCCTTTTAGGGGTGAATTCGAGTTCTTATAGGGAATTGAGCAAGCGATTCGATGGGCTTTGACATGATAAATGAGGATTTAGGCCCAAGCCATGGCCTTCTGGCCTTCTCCAGGGATCTATGTATTACTTGACGTGATCATATAGAATGATCACTCATGTAGGTCGTCCCTCTCACTTGATGTGGGTCGGTCAATTAAATTCTTAAAGTACCTCTTGTAGCCTAGCGTCCATAGTACGGTTTGTGTTATTTTTTTCCCTTCCACGCATGGTGTTTTCATGGTATTCTTTGGTTTTTTAATATGTTTTCCATTTTTAAAGTTTTCAATATTATAAACATTTTTCAAATACACACTGAACATTTTTTCAATATATGGTGAATTTTTTCAAATACATACTGAACAAATTTTTAATATACATTTTTTCAATGTACGGTTAACTTTTTGTAATATACAGTGAACATTATTTAATATAAGCTGTACATTGTTTCAAATACACACTGAACAAATTTGTAATGAACCTTTTTTTATATATAGTGAACCTTTTTTAATGTACGGTGAACTTGTTTTACTATACGGTGAACATTTTTTAATATACACATTGAACAAATTTCTAATATGCAATGGAAATGTTTCATATACAATGAACTTTTTTCCAACGTACGATGAACTTTTTTTAGTATAGGGTGATATGTTTTCTAATACACACTGAAGATTTTTAAATTGCACAATTGAACATTTGTACCGGAAAAAGATGAATAAAGAAAAATGGAAAACCCGTAAAAACCAGAAAACCGTGGAAAAACACATAGAAGAAATGTTTGCGATCATAGATGTTTGTGAATAATAGATGCTCAAGATTTGGAAAAAAGTAAAAATAACAGAAAAAACAGAAGAGAAAAAAGGAAGAAAAAAAGAAAAAATACGACCAGAAAACCAAAACAGAAAAGACAATTGTATGAAAACCGACCAGAAAACTGCTTATGTGGGCCTCAGCCCACGTCTGAATCGCGTGCGCGATCGCCTGATATGTATCGCAACGGGCGATACATATCAGTTGGGTTCTCCGACCCTATCTGTTACATTGTGGACAGCTCCAATATCCGGTGGCTCGCCGCCGCCCGGTTGCCTCACGTTCCGGCCGGCGAGGTTAGCCCAACGCGATGCTAGTGCGTTCCGGGACCGGAACGCCTCAGGGCTGGGCTCGGCCAGGTCCGCGCCCTCCTCCCGTGCATCTACACGCTGCAGCAGGAGCAGCAGCAGGGCGCCGCAGGAGCAGCAGCAGCGTCTATGGGGAAGCGCTGCGGCGAGATCCTTACCGCAGAAGGACATAGCCGAGGTCAGAGATGGCTCTGGCCCTCTTGGGCGGGTTCTGTTGTGTACTTAATGCTTATGGGTGACATAACTATGGCATCAGAGTAAGAAATTGTTGAAATCATGGTTTTCATCTTTGTGTGGTGACTTATATTGATATGAGAATGGTTTAATCTTTCTCAGAGGTATATGAACAATAAAAGTTTCAGTAGCCATGCAAACCTGAGTTGATTGGGACTCTTTTGTCCTGGTGACGCTGCTCGCCTTTTCTGAAATTATACCCTTGATTTCAGTTAGAGTATGTACTGTATTATTTTTAACTCGCTTGTTATTACTGGGTAGGAGAACTTCCTGTTGCTGTAAGCTTTTCCCAACATTTAACTGGAGTGCCAGTAAAACGTGTTTGGTGCGCTGGTGCAAATTTCTGAGTTAATTTTACGTTCAAATATTTCTGAGTTACTTTGCTTTTGTTTGCCAGTGTGGCAAATTTGCCCCTTGCGAATGTTCTTCTTTTCTTTGCAGGGATTGCTATGGTTCATCAAGTGCTTACATGGTCAAAATATTCAACAAGGCGCTCGAAAAGAGCCGACGAGCCGTGATGATGAATGGGGACATTGCTGAGGTCAACGATGCTGTTGGAGCTGAAGCTGTGAATGGTGCTGTGCTTACATTGGTTGACAATGTTGATGTGGTAATGGCCGTAGAGGAAACAACATGTGTTGTTCCTCAGTTAGTGGATATGCAAATTGGACTCTCACGGGTGTTGTTTGTTTTGTTATTTACATGAGAGCGAGAATCCTGAGAACACTGTAGTGCTGAGCGTATGTAGATATTGATGATGAGATGCCAACCGCAACTTACCAATCATTGGAGATTGAGAAGGGTGCTGAGGCCATGAGTGTCTCTGGTGGTTCGGCCAGTGGTTCTTCATCATCCAGTGGTACTGTCGAACTCACCGTTTATTCTTTTAACATCGTTTATTCTCATGAATTAAACTTCCTACAATGTTTCCCATTTGACTTTCTTTACAGGTTCGGGATCAGGGAGCTCAGGGGACAGCGTCTCAGAAGCTGGCGATGCTCGTTCTCTCGTTTAGAGGAGGTTGTTCTAACAGTAGGATTTGAGTAGGTGGAGGATGTGAGTACTTATTTCTGGGAGGTTCATGTCTGCTTGCATTTAGTTAACTTAGTTCCTAGTGGATGGCTGGCTTTGTGGGTAATCTGATAGCTCAGCTCGACTATGTCTATAGAAGTGAAAAGTGGAGGGTACTGAGAAATGTTGTAGTTCATCTGGCCTTCTGATCTGAAGGTGGCTTTTGTATTGATGTGTTTTCTCCAGCACATCTATTGTGTACGTAATGCTTATGGGCGATATAACTATGGCATCGGAGTAAGAAAATTTTGAAATCAGGGTTATCTGGCGACATATAATGATATGAATGATAAAGATTCAATAACCATGCAACCTGAGTTGATTGGGACCCTTTCATCCAGCTGATGCTGCTCGCTTTCTCTATATTTATACCCTTGATTTCAGTAAGTGTCTCTATTATTTTAAATTGGCATGCTAGTACTGGGTAGGAGAACTTCATGTTGATGTAAGCTTTTCCTAACATATAAACTTCTGAGTGATTTTTTGACATCTAAAATAATTGTGTTCCTCTGCTAGTGTTTGCCAGTGCAACTAATTTTCAGGGAGTGCTAATGTTCATCAAGGTGCTTACATGGTCGAAAGGAGCACTGCAGCTGCGATGCTTGCGTGAGGTGCGGCGATCAGTCCCCCCCCCCCCCCCCCCCCCCCCACGCTCAGTGTATAGTAACATATCCTCTGTTTTAGCTCCTCTGTTTTAGCTTCTTACCAAGATAGGATAGTACTAAAGTACACACACGAGAAGTAGCTTCATTTGTATCACAAAGGAATGGTACTTGTAATCAGCACCGAAACTACAGGTTGCGTATTCAAATTTAAGTACACATTAGGTGTCTGCTGTCAATTCCATCCTGCTCTCTAAAAGTGCAGGTCTGCGACATGTTTGTCTGCTCTGTTCACCACAATAAGCATATGTTTGTCTGCTCTGTTCGAGTAAATTGCAGAAAACCACCACTTTGAAGGCAAGCTTTGCAAAAACCACTACAATACATTTTTTTTGCAAAAAACACCGTGTCTACCGTAAACTTTTTGCAAATAACACTGATCGGCGGATTTGCCTCTGTTGAGTATGTTTTTAACAGATGGGGCCCGTCAGTCAGGCTGATGTGGCACCGCTTAACACCTCGCATGTAACGGCGATGTTTGCGACGTTATCCTCTTGTGTGGAGCCCTGTGGGGTCCACCTGTCACTGAAACAAAAAAAAATCTGGTTCTCGCCTTATCTTCACCAGCTCGCTGCCGCCCGTCCTGCCCCCGTGGTCAACGGTGCATGCCCGAAGGCCCGCACCCGATGTGGTGCTCGAGCAGGGAGTCGCCGTCTCCTTCCTCAGCCACGGCAACCACCTTGCTCACTGGCTGCTGCAGCTCCTACATCGATGGCGGCTCGAGCGCAGAGGCAGCGGCACCAGCTGGATTGGAGCGGGGAGAACAGATCTGAGTGTGGAAGTCGCCGGCGGCTCGGTTGCCGTCGCCCGTCCCGACCCCAGCCGAGGCAAGGGCCGTCGTCGCTGTTGCCGCATCGAGGGAAGGCAGAGGACGCCGCCAGTCCCGCCCCCGGCCGAGGGGCGGCCTTCCGCCACGCGCCAAGGACGCCGTGCATCGCCGGGGTCGCCGACCTCATCCAAGTCCAGCCGGCGCTCGCGGCCGTCGCTCGCGGCGGAGGAGCACGAAACCGATGTATAGAGAGGGCGGCGACTCGATTCTTGCCGGATCTGGGTGAGGGCTGGTCAACGGCGGTGAATTTCGTGGAGCTCAGGGGCAATGGTGATGGGCGGCGCGGCGCTGCTGCATGTTGCTGGCTCGGGGGCAGAGAGAGAAATCAGGATGAAATGCTGACAACTGGGCTCCATGTCCAGTAAAATGGTTGAACTTAACGGTGTTAGAAATTGGTGCCACATCAGCCTGATTAGTGGGCCCCATCTGTCATAAACATACTCAACAGAGGCAAATCTGCCGATCAGTGTTATTTGCAAAAAGATTACGGTAGACACGGTGTTTTTTGCAAAAAAAAAAAATGTATTGTAGTGGTTTTTGCAAAGCTTGCCTTCAAAGTGGTGGTTTTCTGCAATTTACTCGCTCTGTTCACCACAGTAAGAGAATTTTGGATAAACCCAATTGTGTGACAAAAGTGTGGGGGTTGGTGGTCGTTGCGTGTTGGGTGTGGTTGTCGGACTGATCGTCCACTTACAGGGTTGCATGCTCTGTGAGTAGTACACATATGGTTGGTTTGTATCGGTTTCGGCCGGTTTTCTATTAATTGACCGGGCAATTCTCTTCTTCTTAATTAATTGATGAGGCACGGAAATATTAATAACTTTGTGATGAATAATAGGATGCATCTTCGGATTTATCTGTTGCAATTATTTTCCTAGTCAGGGAAATTAAAAATTCTCCCCGCAAGAAAACAAGAAATTCATCACTTGACAAGACGAGATGAAGAACAAACAACAAAACATACCAGTTTATCGGTTACATGATATATGTTGAGCAGCTTGAGTGCCTACCCAGACGCTCATTTTAGTATGAAAACACTGCAGTCACAAACGGTGCATGTGCTAATCTCTTGTCCAGCAAAGGAAACTGCCACTAACATATCCAGATCAGGAGCTAAACTGTCCAAAGACCCAAGCACTGCCTGAAGTTCAACATGGATTCCAGGCATCACAAACGACTAACATCTTACCAAGATAGGACAGTACTACACTATACACGCACGGGTGGCTTCAGGTTCTATCAAAAAAGACTTTCGCCTCGCTTTATATATAAAGCACCAACCACACATTACAGCCATCACCACAACAAAGAAGGAAAAGAAGAGAAAACAAAATCGACAAGGATACAAACACTACGGAACAACAAGCGACGGCCTCCGATCATGCCATCGACGCAACTGCGACAAGGGAGCAATTCGCCACCGGAGGGAGGCCACGCTCCATCAACTCCCAAGGGCCAACCCTGTTGCCCTACCTTCCGCCGCTGCCTCCGAAGAGGGCACCCCTGCCCTCTCGTCCTGGATCGAAGGACGCCGACCCGTCAGGAGGCAGAACAGCTCACCCCTGAGCACGGATGGACTGGCCAACATGTTGCTGGGGAGAGGACGAGCCCTGGCCACCTCACCTCTCACAGGAACCCATACATCACGCACGTCACCGGCCAAGACCAAGAAGCCCATCGCCATTGCCGAGCAGGGACACGACAGAAACAGGCAAACCACCACCGCGCCGATCCCCTGACCATCCTGGACTCCCAAGGCAGCGTCTTCAAGAAAAAAACGACGCCGATGCGCCGTCGCCGCCCAATCAAGAGATTTTAGGCTTTCGCCCGGGACCATGGGGTGGAGGCGAGGAGAGGGTCTCGATGTCGCCCACCAGAGGGAGAACGGCGCCGCGAGCGTCGCCAACATCGTGACCGGCACCGCCGGTTAAGGGTTTGCCCCCGACCCAGAGCTTGCATCGCCATTGCTCCGCCAACCAGCCGAGCAGGACGTCCGGAGGAAGCCCACAGACCGGCCAGCAGAGGAGGAAAGCGCGGTGAAGCCGCCAACTTCAGATCGAATCCAAGCCCGCCGCCGACTCGCCGCCCAGCACGGCCAAGACAGCGCACCGAGTGCCGGCGCCAAACCCCGTCGACAAGGGGAAGACGCCCTCTCCAGCAGTGGCCGCCGCCACCCGCAACGCCCGCCGCTGGGGGCCAGATCGGCCGCGCCAGACCAAACCCCCGCCGCTGCCGCCGCGGGGCCGCACCGCCGCCTCCCAGCACCAAAGCTGCCAGATCCGCACGTCTCCGCCGCCGGAGGCCCCGCCGGACCCAGCTCCCCCACGAGCGGCGGCCCGCGCCGCCGAGATCCCGACCAGGAGAGGAAGGAGAGAGCCCCGCCGCTGCCAGCCCGTGCGGACGCCCTCCGGCAGCGGCGAGGAGGAGGAGTGAGCGAGGGCGGAGCCTTGCGCCGGCGACGGAGGGGAATCTCCCGTGACGCGCTCGCGGGGCGCGTCGCGGGAGCGGATAACAGCACTCACACATTCATATCATACCTTCCTTCAGGTTCTATCACAAGGAATATAACCGGTAATCAGTATCGACCCTACAGGTCCCAGTTTTGTGTATTCAAATTTAAGCAAACATTAGGTATCTGTTGATAAGTCCATCCTGATCTCTGAAACTGTAGGTCTGCGACATGTTTGTCTGCTCTGTTCACCACACTAAGCATATGTGCGTGGTGTAGCAACGAATTTTGGATAAACCAAATTGTGTGACGAATGTCGAATAATAAGATGCATCTTCGGATTTATCTGTTGCAATTATTTCTCTAGCCGAGGAAATTAAAATTCTCCACGCAAGAAAACAAGAAATGGAAATTCATCATTTTCAGTTGACAAGACGAGATGAAGAACAAACAACAAAACATACCAGTTTATGAGTTACATGATATATGTTGAGCAGCTAGAATGCCTACCCAAACGCTCATTTTAGGATGAACACACTGCAGAATTATGAGGGGGTATGTCGACTCTGAATATAACATGATATATGACACAACTTTTAACTCAAAAGCAACCCAACGGTACAGAGTTGTGCATGCAGAAGCATGTCCATAACAAGTCATACAGTAGTTAATTCAGATATGTCGAAGTCATCCTCTAGCTCCTGGATGCGAGAGTCGATTTTCAGTTCTTCCAGCGAACGTGGGAGGCCTGCTTCTGGCATCCCTGATATGCGTCCACACTGTTCTATTCCCAAACTCTTGAGAGAATGAAGGGTGTGCAGCCGAGCAGGAAGATCTACGAGATCGTTACACACATAGAATCGGAGCTCTTTCAGGGACTTGATGAGCACAAGCGCTCGCTCTTGCTCATCTGTGAATCCCGTCATTCTCATGTAACCAAGATGTAGTCTTTGCAGGGAGGTGAGGTGCTTGCAGAATGACGTAGTAAGGACAGATGGGTCATCGATGCAAAGCCTTTCCAGCCGAGGGCACAGCGTTGAAATGCTCTCCAAACGCGGTGGTAAGCCAGGACAATCTGATGCATTCAGACGCCCGAAGCTGCCAGGGGGTTGCATGCCCTCTAGTACAGTGACGGTGACTGATCCACAGCCGGAAATTGTTAATTCTTCCAGTGCCGTGCATGAGTGCAGCTGTAGAGATTGCAAACCTGGGCTGCAATCTACAATTAACTTTTTAAGGCTGGTGATATCTCTAGGAAAGCAGGGTTGCAGCGTTTCTTGGTAACACAAGAACCTGATGTTAAGTTCCTGAAGTGATGTCGGGAGGAGCCATCTTCCGTTCGCCCCTAGGGGTTGATCCTCCTCTTCGAACATAAATGATTTTCCATTCTCCGGGTCATCATCCGCCAACGATCCCCAGATTTCAAGCTTCTCAAGCGAGGTAAATCCAGAGAAGCAGTCCTTGCCCCAGTTAAATTTTAGACGAGGGCACTGAGTAATACTCATATTCTTGAGAGAGGAGACGAGATTTGATGGAATGTGCAAGAGTCCGTCACGAACTAACCAGGTCAATGCCTCATCTTGATTTCCTGATGACAGTACTGTCGTTAATAGATTGTTTTCTTCATATTCCATCGGTAACAGTACTGTTGTTATATGTGCGCATCTTCTTAAACTCAGTTCCTCTAGGACTAGCGCATGCTGCAGCATCAGTGATAGCCACTTCCCCGCTATTCCACATGAATCAATACTGAGACTTTTAAGAGATGGGAAGGCATTGCAGTTCATAGCTGTCACATCTTCAAGGGTATACTCTGGCGACACATCTGAAGGGAAAAGTTGTTCGCGGTCTTCTATTGTCAAACTTGCTAAAGAGACAAGATGACTAAAACCTTTGAACGAAAAAGACCTTAGATTTCTGCAACCATATATCTCCATCAATTTGAGGTTTCCAAGATTATGGAATGCCAAAGTTTTGTCATCCAGTATCCTCAACTCATCAGAAGATTCATCAAAAAAATCGCGTCTGTGGCCATCAGTATTCCCAATTTCTAACTTTTCACCAGATGATACCTCCATATACGGAAATCTTGGAACTTCTCTGATGAGTACCTTACAAAAGGTAGTTGAAGGTGGAAGAGGCTTCAACACTTTCAAATGAGGGCAATAATCCAGAATCAAATTCCTAATACTGGGCAGCCATGATCCCTGACTGATTCCAGAATTATCATCGTTATCAAACAGATCAAACTCCTTCAATGCTTCACAATCTTCGATCTGCAGTACCCTTAAGCTGGAGCACAGACCCTCAACAGAAGTGCTTGAGCATCTCACTAACTTCGGCATTTTAATTAAAACTAGCTCCGCCAGTGAAGGAATCAATACTTCTTTTACTTCCCACATGCTGCTCAACTTCAGCTTTGTAAGAAATGGAAGACTTCCCAGAGATGGAAGTATTCTCCATCCTCCACAATCATCAAGATGAAGCGTCTGCAATGAGGTAACTGAGATATTGTTGACAAGCCAAGCTGGTGAAGTGGTACCATTATACCGAGATATTTGTAGATGTTTTAAATCCATGTGTGGTTCAAGACCCTCAATCACTTCTCTTGCCATGTTTGCAGAAGATTCAAATCTAGTGTCACTGACATACTCATACTCTGAATATGCATCCTTCCAGGACAAGTGAAGCTCTTCTAAGTGTTCCTTGTTTCTTAATCCTGCTCCATAAGCCTCCTCCCGGGTTTTAACACTGTCAAGCTGAGACACCCCAAGTTGAACAAGCTCGTTCATGTATTTGAGTTGTGTTATCTCAAAGCCGCTAGAAATTCGAACCTCAAAATCATGTAGCTCCTGGATAGATGTCATGTTACCAATGCTAGTAATGGAAGAATGGACTCTCTTGTGTGCAACAAGATGTCGCAGGCTAACAAGATTATGCAACAAGCCATTGGGTAGAGAAGTATCCATGCTTGATCCAACATCTAATACTTGAAGATGAAAAAACGTACTCAAAACTTGTGGCACAATCCCATCCAACTCAAGTTTTAGGTAGCGAAGATGCAAAGGATTTGCCAAACTGCACAGGAAGGAATTAAAACCGATGGATGCTTGAGGCACTTGAAACAGATAAGTGGATAATGAAGATACTCGTAGCAGGCGTAAATTTTGTGCCTTTTGGAATATATCTTGGAACAACTGTACAAAGGAAGAGTCAAATTTTCCAAGTACAACCAATGTTCTCAACTTGGTAACTGATGTAACTGAATTTCTCAGATTTTCTTCAAACTTCTCCTTATGAGGAATGTTCCCGTGCAGATCTTTGTTGTATGCAGAACCGGTTACTATTGACAAATGATGTGCAGTTGGCAATATCTTATTGCACTGTAGACCATCTATAATCGCACATTCAGTCCTTGAAACCATCCTTGCAAAATCATGCATGAGATCACACATAGAGTACCAAATCTGACGGCGTAAACATAATTCTTCTTCCTCATGCAATTCTTCTTGTTCTTCAGTTTGTTCAAAGAATCCCAGGTTTACCAATTGATTCAGGTATTCCCATCCTGTATCCTCCAATCTCGTATTTTGGGTGCAATTCACAAATCCCTGAGAAATCCAAATATAGACCAAATCCTTACCAAGAAACCTATATTTGTTAGGAAATATAGAACAGTAAGAGAAACATTGTTGTAAACGGTATGGTAGCTCATCATAACTAAGCTTCAAACCAAGCATGATGCTCTGAGACTTTTAAGAGATGGGAAGGCATTGCAGTTCATAGCTGTCACATCTTCAAGGGTACTCTGGCGACACATCTGAAGGGAAAAGTTGTTCGCAGTCTTCTATTGTCAAACTTGCTAAAGAGACAAGATGACTAAAACCTTTGAACGAAAAAGACCTTAGATTTCTGCAACCATATATCTCCATCAATTTGAGGTTTCCAAGATTATGGAATGCCAAAGTTTTGTCATCCAGTATCCTCAACTCATCAGAAGATTCATCAAAAAAATCGCGTCTGTGGCCATCAGTATTCCCAATTTCTAACTTTTCACCAGATGATACCTCCATATACGGAAATCTTGGAACTTCTCTGATGAGTACCTTACAAAAGGTAGTTGAAGGTGGAAGAGGCTTCAACACTTTCAAATGAGGGCAATAATCCAGAATCAAATTCCTAATACTGGGCAGCCATGATCCCTGACTGATTCCAGAATTATCATCGTTATCAAACAGATCAAACTCCTTCAATGCTTCACAATCTTCGATCTGCAGTACCCTTAAGCTGGAGCACAGACCCTCAACAGAAGTGCTTGAGCATCTCACTAACTTCGGCATTTTAATTAAAACTAGCTCCGCCAGTGAAGGAATCAATACTTCTTTTACTTCCCGCATGCTGCTCAACTTCAGCTTTGTAAGAAATGGAAGACTTCCCAGAGATGGAAGTATTCTCCATCCTCCACAATCATCAAGATGAAGCGTCTGCAATGAGGTAACTGAGATATTGTTGACAAGCCAAGCTGGTGAAGTGGTACCATTATACCGAGATATTTGTAGATGTTTTAAATCCATGTGTGGTTCAAGACCCTCAATCACTTCTCTTGCCATGTTTGCAGAAGATTCAAATCTAGTGTCACTGACATACTCATACTCTGAATATGCATCCTTCCAGGACAAGTGAAGCTCTTCTAAGTGTTCCTTGTTTCTTAATCCTGCTCCATAAGCCTCCTCCCGGGTTTTAACACTGTCAAGCTGAGACACCCCAAGTTGAACAAGCTCGTTCATGTATTTGAGTTGTGTTATCTCAAAGCCGCTAGAAATTCGAACCTCAAAATCATGTAGCTCCTGGATAGATGTCATGTTACCAATGCTAGTAATGGAAGAATGGACTCTCTTGTGTGCAACAAGATGTCGCAGGCTAACAAGATTATGCAACAAGCCATTGGGTAGAGAAGTATCCATGCTTGATCCAACATCTAATACTTGAAGATGAAAAAACGTACTCAAAACTTGTGGCACAATCCCATCCAACTCAAGTTTTAGGTAGCGAAGATGCAAAGGATTTGCCAAACTGCACAGGAAGGAATTAAAACCGATGGATGCTTGAGGCACTTGAAACAGATAAGTGGATAATGAAGATACTCGTAGCAGGCGTAAATTTTGTGCCTTTTGGAATATATCTTGGAACAACTGTACAAAGGAAGAGTCAAATTTTCCAAGTACAACCAATGTTCTCAACTTGGTAACTGATGTAACTGAATTTCTCAGATTTTCTTCAAACTTCTCCTTATGAGGAATGTTCCCGTGCAGATCTTTGTTGTATGCAGAACCGGTTACTATTGACAAATGATGTGCAGTTGGCAATATCTTATTGCACTGTAGACCATCTATAATCGCACATTCAGTCCTTGAAACCATCCTTGCAAAATCATGCATGAGATCACACATAGAGTACCAAATCTGACGGCGTAAACATAATTCTTCTTCCTCATGCAATTCTTCTTGTTCTTCAGTTTGTTCAAAGAATCCCAGGTTTACCAATTGATTCAGGTATTCCCATCCTGTATCCTCCAATCTCGTATTTTGGGTGCAATTCACAAATCCCTGAGAAATCCAAATATAGACCAAATCCTTACCAAGAAACCTATATTTGTTAGGAAATATAGAACAGTAAGAGAAACATTGTTGTAAACGGTATGGTAGCTCATCATAACTAAGCTTCAAACCAAGCATGATGCTCTGAGACTTTTAAGAGATGGGAAGGCATTGCAGTTCATAGCTGTCACATCTTCAAGGGTACTCTGGCGACACATCTGAAGGGAAAAGTTGTTCGCAGTCTTCTATTGTCAAACTTGCTAAAGAGACAAGATGACTAAAACCTTTGAACGAAAAAGACCTTAGATTTCTGCAACCATATATCTCCATCAATTTGAGGTTTCCAAGATTATGGAATGCCAAAGTTTTGTCATCCAGTATCCTCAACTCATCAGAAGATTCATCAAAAAAATCGCGTCTGTGGCCATCAGTATTCCCAATTTCTAACTTTTCACCAGATGATACCTCCATATACGGAAATCTTGGAACTTCTCTGATGAGTACCTTACAAAAGGTAGTTGAAGGTGGAAGAGGCTTCAACACTTTCAAATGAGGGCAATAATCCAGAATCAAATTCCTAATACTGGGCAGCCATGATCCCTGACTGATTCCAGAATTATCATCGTTATCAAACAGATCAAACTCCTTCAATGCTTCACAATCTTCGATCTGCAGTACCCTTAAGCTGGAGCACAGACCCTCAACAGAAGTGCTTGAGCATCTCACTAACTTCGGCATTTTAATTAAAACTAGCTCCGCCAGTGAAGGAATCAATACTTCTTTTACTTCCCACATGCTGCTCAACTTCAGCTTTGTAAGAAATGGAAGACTTCCCAGAGATGGAAGTATTCTCCATCCTCCACAATCATCAAGATGAAGCGTCTGCAATGAGGTAACTGAGATATTGTTGACAAGCCAAGCTGGTGAAGTGGTACCATTATACCGAGATATTTGTAGATGTTTTAAATCCATGTGTGGTTCAAGACCCTCAATCACTTCTCTTGCCATGTTTGCAGAAGATTCAAATCTAGTGTCACTGACATACTCATACTCTGAATATGCATCCTTCCAGGACAAGTGAAGCTCTTCTAAGTGTTCCTTGTTTCTTAATCCTGCTCCATAAGCCTCCTCCCGGGTTTTAACACTGTCAAGCTGAGACACCCCAAGTTGAACAAGCTCGTTCATGTATTTGAGTTGTGTTATCTCAAAGCCGCTAGAAATTCGAACCTCAAAATCATGTAGCTCCTGGATAGATGTCATGTTACCAATGCTAGTAATGGAAGAATGGACTCTCTTGTGTGCAACAAGATGTCGCAGGCTAACAAGATTATGCAACAAGCCATTGGGTAGAGAAGTATCCATGCTTGATCCAACATCTAATACTTGAAGATGAAAAAACGTACTCAAAACTTGTGGCACAATCCCATCCAACTCAAGTTTTAGGTAGCGAAGATGCAAAGGATTTGCCAAACTGCACAGGAAGGAATTAAAACCGATGGATGCTTGAGGCACTTGAAACAGATAAGTGGATAATGAAGATACTCGTAGCAGGCGTAAATTTTGTGCCTTTTGGAATATATCTTGGAACAACTGTACAAAGGAAGAGTCAAATTTTTCAAGTACAACCAATGTTCTCAACTTGGTAACTGATGTAACTGAATTTCTCAGATTTTCTTCAAACTTCTCCTTATGAGGAATGTTCCCGTGCAGATCTTTGTTGTATGCAGAACCGGTTACTATTGACAAATGATGTGCAGTTGGCAATATCTTATTGCACTGTAGACCATCTATAATCGCACATTCAGTCCTTGAAACCATCCTTGCAAAATCATGCATGAGATCACACATAGAGTACCAAATCTGACGGCGTAAACATAATTCTTCTTCCTCATGCAATTCTTCTTGTTCTTCAGTTTGTTCAAAGAATCCCAGGTTTACCAATTGATTCAGGTATTCCCATCCTGTATCCTCCAATCTCGTATTTTGGGTGCAATTCACAAATCCCTGAGAAATCCAAATATAGACCAAATCCTTACCAAGAAACCTATATTTGTTAGGAAATATAGAACAGTAAGAGAAACATTGTTGTAAACGGTATGGTAGCTCATCATAACTAAGCTTCAAACCAAGCATGATGCTCTGAGACTTTTAAGAGATGGGAAGGCATTGCAGTTCATAGCTGTCACATCTTCAAGGGTACTCTGGCGACACATCTGAAGGGAAAAGTTGTTCGCAGTCTTCTATTGTCAAACTTGCTAAAGAGACAAGATGACTAAAACCTTTGAACGAAAAAGACCTTAGATTTCTGCAACCATATATCTCCATCAATTTGAGGTTTCCAAGATTATGGAATGCCAAAGTTTTGTCATCCAGTATCCTCAACTCATCAGAAGATTCATCAAAAAAATCGCGTTTGTGGCCATCAGTATTCCCAATTTCTAACTTTTCACCAGATGATACCTCCATATACGGAAATCTTGGAACTTCTCTGATGAGTACCTTACAAAAGGTAGTTGAAGGTGGAAGAGGCTTCAACACTTTCAAATGAGGGCAATAATCCAGAATCAAATTCCTAATACTGGGCAGCCATGATCCCTGACTGATTCCAGAATTATCATCGTTATCAAACAGATCAAACTCCTTCAATGCTTCACAATCTTCGATCTGCAGTACCCTTAAGCTGGAGCACAGACCCTCAACAGAAGTGCTTGAGCATCTCACTAACTTCGGCATTTTAATTAAAACTAGCTCCGCCAGTGAAGGAATCAATACTTCTTTTACTTCCCACATGCTGCTCAACTTCAGCTTTGTAAGAAATGGAAGACTTCCCAGAGATGGAAGTATTCTCCATCCTCCACAATCATCAAGATGAAGCGTCTGCAATGAGGTAACTGAGATATTGTTGACAAGCCAAGCTGGTGAAGTGGTACCATTATACCGAGATATTTGTAGATGTTTTAAATCCATGTGTGGTTCAAGACCCTCAATCACTTCTCTTGCCATGTTTGCAGAAGATTCAAATCTAGTGTCACTGACATACTCATACTCTGAATATGCATCCTTCCAGGACAAGTGAAGCTCTTCTAAGTGTTCCTTGTTTCTTAATCCTGCTCCATAAGCCTCCTCCCGGGTTTTAACACTGTCAAGCTGAGACACCCCAAGTTGAACAAGCTCGTTCATGTATTTGAGTTGTGTTATCTCAAAGCCGCTAGAAATTCGAACCTCAAAATCATGTAGCTCCTGGATAGATGTCATGTTACCAATGCTAGTAATGGAAGAATGGACTCTCTTGTGTGCAACAAGATGTCGCAGGCTAACAAGATTATGCAACAAGCCATTGGGTAGAGAAGTATCCATGCTTGATCCAACATCTAATACTTGAAGATGAAAAAACGTACTCAAAACTTGTGGCACAATCCCATCCAACTCAAGTTTTAGGTAGCGAAGATGCAAAGGATTTGCCAAACTGCACAGGAAGGAATTAAAACCGATGGATGCTTGAGGTACTTGAAACAGATAAGTGGATAATGAAGATACTCGTAGCAGGCGTAAATTTTGTGCCTTTTGGAATATATCTTGGAACAACTGTACAAAGGAAGAGTCAAATTTTTCAAGTACAACCAATGTTCTCAACTTGGTAACTGATGTAACTGAATTTCTCAGATTTTCTTCAAACTTCTCCTTATGAGGAATGTTCCCGTGCAGATCTTTGTTGTATGCAGAACCGGTTACTATTGACAAATGATGTGCAGTTGGCAATATCTTATTGCACTGTAGACCATCTATAATCGCACATTCAGTCCTTGAAACCATCCTTGCAAAATCATGCATGAGATCACACATAGAGTACCAAATCTGACGGCGTAAACATAATTCTTCTTCCTCATGCAATTCTTCTTGTTCTTCAGTTTGTTCAAAGAATCCCAGGTTTACCAATTGATTCAGGTATTCCCATCCTGTATCCTCCAATCTCGTATTTTGGGTGCAATTCACAAATCCCTGAGAAATCCAAATATAGACCAAATCCTTACCAAGAAACCTATATTTGTTAGGAAATATAGAACAGTAAGAGAAACATTGTTGTAAACGGTATGGTAGCTCATCATAACTAAGCTTCAAACCAAGCATGATGCTCTGAGACTTTTAAGAGATGGGAAGGCATTGCAGTTCATAGCTGTCACATCTTCAAGGGTACTCTGGCGACACATCTGAAGGGAAAAGTTGTTCGCAGTCTTCTATTGTCAAACTTGCTAAAGAGACAAGATGACTAAAACCTTTGAACGAAAAAGACCTTAGATTTCTGCAACCATATATCTCCATCAATTTGAGGTTTCCAAGATTATGGAATGCCAAAGTTTTGTCATCCAGTATCCTCAACTCATCAGAAGATTCATCAAAAAAATCGCGTCTGTGGCCATCAGTATTCCCAATTTCTAACTTTTCACCAGATCATACCTCCATATACGGAAATCTTGGAACTTCTCTGATGAGTACCTTACAAAAGGTAGTTGAAGGTGGAAGAGGCTTCAACACTTCCAAATGAGGGCAATAATCCAGAATCAAATTCCTAATACTGGGCAGCCATGATCCCTGACTGATTCCAGAATTATCATCATTATCAAACAGATCAAACTCCTTCAATGCTTCACAATCTTCGATCTGCAGTACCCTTAAGCTGGAGCACAGACCCTCAACAGAAGTGCTTGAGCATCTCACTAACTTCGGCATTTTAATTAAAACTAGCTCCGCCAGTGAAGGAACAAATACTTCTTTTACTTCCCGCATGCTGCTCAACTTCAGCTTTGTAAGAAATGGAAGATTTCCCAGAGATGGAAGTATTCTCCATCCTCCACAATCATCAAGATGAAGCGTCTGCAATGAGGTAACTGAGATATTGTTGACAAGCCAACTGGTGAAGTGGTACCATTATACCGAGATATTTGTAGATGTTTTAAATCCATGTGTGGTTCAAGACCCTCAATCACTTCTCTTGCCATGTTTGCAGAAGATTCAAATCTAGTGTCACTGACATACTCATACTCTGAATATGCATCCTTCCAGGACAAGTGAAGCTCTTCTACGTGTTCCTTGTTTCTTAATCCTGCTCCATAAGCCTCCTCCCGGGTTTTAACACTGTCAAGCTGAGACACCCCAAGTTGAACAAGCTCGTTCATGTATTTGAGTTGTGTTATCTCAAAGCCGCTAGAAATTCGAACCTCAAAATCATGTAGCTCCTGGATAGATGTCATGTTACCAATGCTAGTAATGGAAGAATGGACTCTCTTGTGTGCAACAAGATGTCGCAGGCTAACAAGATTATGCAACAAGCCATTGGGTAGAGAAGTATCCATGCTTGATCCAACATCTAATACTTGAAGATGCAAAAACGTACGCAAAACTTGTGGCACAATCCCATCCAACTCAAGTTTTAGGTAGCGAAGATGCAAAGGATTTGCCAAACTGCACAGGAAGGAATTAAAACCGATGGATGCTTGAGGCACTTGAAACAGATAAGTGGATAAGATACTCGTAGCAGGCGTAAATTTTGTGCCTTTTGGAATATATCTTGGAACAACTGTACAAAGGAAGAGTCAAATTTTCCAAGTACAACCAATGTTCTCAACTTGGTAACTGATGTAACTGAATTTCTCAGATTTTCTTCAAACTTCTCCTTATGAGGAATGTTCCCGTGCAGATATTTGTTGTATGCAGAACCGGTTACTATTGACAAATGATGTGCAGTTGGCAATATCTTATTGCGCTGTAGACCATCTATAATCGCACATTCAGTCCTTGAAACCATCCTTGCAAAATCATGCATGAGATCACACATAGAGTACCAAATCTGACGGCGTAAACAGAATTCTTCTTCCTGATGCAATTCTTCTTGTTCTTCAGTTTGTTCAAAGAATCCTAGGTTTACCAATTGATTCAGGTATTCCCATCCTGTATCCTCCAATCTCGTATTTTGGGTGCAATTCACAAATCCCTGAGAAATCCAAATATAGACCAAATCCTTACCAAGAAACCTATATTTGTTAGGAAATATAGAACAGTAAGAGAAACATTGTTGTAAACGGTATGGTAGCTCATCATAACTAAGCTTCAAACCAGGCATGATGCTCTGAGACTTTTAAGAGATGGGAAGGCATTGCAGTTCATAGCTGTCACATCTTCAAGGGTACTCTGGCGACACATCTGAAGGGAAAAGTTGTTCGCCGTCTTCTATTGTCAAACTTGCTAAAGAGACAAGATGACTAAAACCTTTGAACGAAAAAGACCTTAGATTTCTGCAACCATATATCTCCATCAATTTGAGGTTTCCAAGATTATGGAATGCCAAAGTTTTGTCATCCAGTATCCTCAACTCATCAGAAGATTCATCAAAAAAATCGCGTCTGTGGCCATCAGTATTCCCAATTTCTAACTTTTCACCAGATGATACCTCCATATACGGAAATCTTGGAACTTCTCTGATGAGTACCTTACAAAAGGTAGTTGAAGGTGGAAGAGGCTTCAACACTTCCAAATGAGGGCAATAATCCAGAATCAAATTCCTAATACTGGGCAGCCATGATCCCTGACTGATTCCAGAATTATCATCATTATCAAACAGATCAAACTCCTTCAATGCTTCACAATCTTCGATCTGCAGTACCCTTAAGCTGGAGCACAGACCCTCAACGGAAGTGCTTGAGCATCTCACTAACTTCGGCATTTTAATTAAAACTAGCTCCGCCAGTGAAGGAACCAATACTTCTTTTACTTCCCGCATGCTGCTCAACTTCAGCTTTGTAAGAAATGGAAGACTTCCCAGAGATGGAAGTATTCTCCATCCTCCACAATCATCAAGATGAAGCGTCTGCAATGAGGTAACTGAGATATTGTTGACAAGCCAACTGGTGAAGTGGTACCATTATACCGAGATATTTGTAGATGTTTTAAATCCATGTGTGGTTCAAGACCCTCAATCACTTCTCTTGCCATGTTTGCAGAAGATTCAAATCTAGTGTCACTGACATACTCAAACTCTGAATATGCATCCTTCCAGGACAAGTGAAGCTCTTCTAAGTGTTCCTTGTTTCTTAATCCTGCTCCATAAGCCTCCTCCCGGGTTTTAACACTGTCAAGCTGAGACACCCCAAGTTGAACAAGCTCGTTCATGTATTTGAGTTGTGTTATCTCAAAGCCGCTAGAAATTCGAACCTCAAAATCATGTAGCTCCTGGATAGATGTCATGTTACCAATGCTAGTAATGGAAGAATGGACTCTCTTGTGTGCAACAAGATGTCGCAGGCTAACAAGATTATGCAACAAGCCATTGGGTAGAGAAGTATCCATGCTTGATCCAACATCTAATACTTGAAGATGAAAAAACGTACTCAAAACTTGTGGCACAATCCCATCCAACTCAAGTTTTAGGTAACGAAGATGCAAAGGATTTGCCAAACTGCACAGGAAGGAATTAAAACCGGTGGATGCTTGAGGCACTTGAAATAGATAAGTGGATAATGAAGATACTCGTAGCAGGCGTAAATTTTGTGCCTTTTGGAATATATCTTGGAACAGCTATACAAAGGAAGAGTCAAATTTTCCAAGTATAACCAATGTTCTCAACTTGGTAACTGATGTAACTGAATTTCTCAGATTTTCTTCAAACTTCTCCTTATGAGGAATGTTCCCGTGCAGATCTTTGTTGTATGCAGAACTGGTTACTATTGACAAATGTTGTGCAGTTGGCAATATTTTATTGCACTGTAGACCATCTATAATCGCACATTCAGTCCTTGAAACCATCCTTGCAAAATCATGCATGAGATCACATATAGAGTACCAAATCTGACGGCGTAAACAGAATTCTTCTTCCTGATGCAATTCTTCTTGTTCTTCAGTTTGTTCAAAGAATCCTAGGTTTACCAATTGATTCAGGTATTCCCATCCTGTATCCTCCAATCTCGTATTTTGGGTGCAATTCACAAATCCCTGAGAAATCCAAATATAGACCAAATCCTTACCAAGAAACCTATATTTGTTAGGAAATATAGAACAGTAAGAGAAACATTGTTGTAAACGGTATGGTAGCTCATCATAACTAAGCTTCAAACCAGGCATGATGCTTTGAGACTTTTAAGAGATGGGAAGGCATTGCAGTTCATAGCTGTCACATCTTCAAGGGTACTCTGGCGACACATCTGAAGGGAAAAGTTGTTCGCCGTCTTCTATTGTCAAACTTGCTAAAGAGACAAGATGACTAAAACCTTTGAACGAAAAAGACCTTAGATTTCTGCAACCATATATCTCCATCAATTTGAGGTTTCCAAGATTATGGAATGCCAAAGTTTTGTCATCCAGTATCCTCAACTCATCAGAAGATTCATCAAAAAAATCACGTCTGTGGCCATCAGTATTCCCAATTTCTAACTTTTCACCAGATGATACCTCCATATACGGAAATCTTGGAACTTCTCTGATGAGTACCTTACAAAAGGTAGTTGAAGGTGGAAGAGGCTTCAACACTTCCAAATGAGGGCAATAATCCAGAATCAAATTCCTAAGACTGGGCAGCCATGATCCCTGACTGATTCCAGAATTATCATCATTATCAAGCAGATCAAACTCCTTCAATGCTTCACAATCTTTGATCTGCAGTACCCTTAAGCTGGAGCACAGACCCTCAACAGAAGTGCTTGAGCATCTCACTAACTTCGGCATTTTAATTAAAACTAGCTCCGCCAGTGAAGGAACCAATACTTCTTTTACTTCTCGCATGCTGCTCAACTTCAGCTTTGTAAGAAATGGAAGACTTCCCAGAGATGGAAGTATTCTCCATCCTCCACAATCATCAAGATGAAGCGTCTGCAATGAGGTAACTGAGATATTGTTGACAAGCCAAGCTGGTGAAGTGGTACCATTATACCGAGATATTTGTAGATGTTTTAAATCCATGTGTGGTTCAAGACCCTCAATCACTTCTCTTGCCATGTTTGCAGAAGATTCAAATCTAGTGTCACTGACATACTCATACTCTGAATATGCATCCTTCCAGGACAAGTGAAGCTCTTCTAAGTGTTCCTTGTTTCTTAATCCTGCTCCATAAGCCTCCTCCCAGGTTTTAACACTGTCAAGCTGAGACACCCCAAGTTGAACAAGCTCGTTCATGTATTTGAGTTGTGTTATCTCAAAGTCGCTAGAAATTCGAACCTCAAAATCATGTAGCTCCTGGATAGATGTCATGTTACCAATGCTAGTAATGGAAGAATGGACTCTCTTGTGTGCAACAAGATGTCGCAGGCTAACAAGATTATGCAACAAGCCATTGGGTAGAGAAGTATCCATGCTTGATCCAACATCTAATACTTGAAGATGAAAAAACGTACTCAAAACTTGTGGCACAATCCCATCCAACTCAAGTTTTAGGTAACAAAGATGCAAAGGATTTGCCAAACTGCACAGGAAGGAATTAAAACCGGTGGATGCTTGAGGCACTTGAAATAGATAAGTGGATAATGAAGATACTCGTAGCAGGCGTAAATTTTGTGCCTTTTGGAATATATCTTGGAACAGCTATACAAAGGAAGAGTCAAATTTTCCAAGTATAACCAATGTTCTCAACTTGGTAACTGATGTAACTGAATTTCTCAGATTTTCTTCAAACTTCTCCTTATGAGGAATGTTCCCGTGCAGATCTTTGTTGTATGCAGAACTGGTTACTATTGACAAATGTTGTGCAGTTGGCAATATTTTATTGCACTGTAGACCATCTATAATCGCACATTCAGTCCTTGAAACCATCCTTGCAAAATCAAGCATGAGATCACACATAGAGTACCAAATCTGACGGCGTAAACAGAATTCTTCTTCCTGATGCAATTCTTCTTGTTCTTCAGTTTGTTCAAAGAATCCTAGGTTTACCAATTGATTCAGGTATTCCCATCCTGTATCCTCCAATCTCGTATTTTGGGTGCAATTCACAAATCCCTGAGAAATCCAAATATAGACCAAATCCTTACCAAGAAACCTATGTTTGTTAGGAAATATAGAACAGTAAGAAAAACATTGTTCTAAACCGTATGGTAGCTCATCATAACTAAGCTTCAAACCAGGCATGATGCCTCCACTGACTCCCAGTGACTTCCAACTTTCTTTCTTCAGAATGTTACTCCAATGATCAGCGGTAAGATGATCCCTTAATAGCGACCCTGTAGTTATTGCTGCTAAGGGGTTGCCCTTTAACTTCTCTATTATGTGCTGCCCAATTGTGCTAAAGTTTCCAGGAAATTCATAGTTTCCATCACCTAATGCACATGATTTGAACAATAACTCGAAGTCATCATTTTCCAATGCACCTAACTTAATTGGTCTTGTTGTTCCAATCATTTTTGCAACAGACAGTTTTCTAGTTGTCACAAGAATCACATTACCAATAGCATTTTCGTGCTGAAAAGGAGCCAATAGTTGGTTCCGTTGGTAATTGTTCTTGTCATCCCAAACATCATCTAAAATAAGTAAAATCCTC